>NW_026019924.1:1509105-1587840 GCF_900185275.1 Solanum verrucosum
GTTCATGCAGGGATTCTGATCGACCCCACCGCTAGGATTCAGGTTCAACTGTGAGTTGGTAAGCTCCATCTTATCCTTGGGCTATCAGAGGAGGTTTACTTTGGTTGTATAGTTTGGGTATAGTCGGGGACTTGTCCCGACAGTGCTTATGTCACTCATAGATGCTATGGTGAACACAATATTCTGTGTTTTCTTTTGTATGTTTCAATCTCTATCCCATAAACTTGGCACGTATATGTATGTGTCTAAGTAAGTATGTCTTCAGTTTTGTCTTCATCGGCTAGCTAGTAAATCATTATTTTGTTGGCTTGTCTACCATTGTTTGTATGTTTTATTTTCATTTAGGTCATGACCTTCAGGGTCAAGTCTTCAATTTTTAGAGGTTGTGTTTCCCAATCTTTTGTCTCATAGTTTGGTTAACTATTATGTTTTAGTAGGTAACTTGATCTAGTAGGGTATATAGTGACAATTATGCCCCATAATTTGGGCGTGACAAAGTTGGTATCAGAGCAGGTCTTATGCTGGGGGTCCACAAGTCGTGTCTAGGAGAGTATTTTTTATGGGTGTGTTGTGCACTTCGCTTATAATCATGAGGCTATAGGGCATTTAGGAATGATTACATTTCATTAAACTGATATATCGTGCTATAGTGCAAAAGTATAAGAACATTTGAAATTTAATCGTGCCTAATGTTTATTATCTAATAGGTTACACTTGCTCTGGATATGGCAGATCGAGAGATAGGTATGGATCTAAGGGAGGGTACTTGCCATTCCTCACCTAGTCAAAGGGATAGATTCCCCTCGGATCCATAGAGGAAATCTCCAATACCCTTAGTACCAGGCTTCTCGGCACCTAATGAAGCCCGAGGAGAAGCAATACCCCCAGCCTCACAAATTCCATTGGTACTTAAGGAAGCTACCAATACAGGACCTCGAGTACCTATTGTTCCTCCACTATATACTAGGAGTAGGGGATGAGGGAGGTAGTTCAGTAGTTGACTAGGATGGTTTCTATTCATGAGCGATAACTCGAGTTAGTAGTAGAAACTCTGGGCACTACTCTGCGCGACTGGTCAGAAAGTTTGAAGTTATGAAAGTTTCTTCATTTGGCCCCTCCAGTATTTACGGGATCTAGTCATACTGAGGATCCCCAGGACTTAATAGACCACATATATAAATTATTGAGGGTGATGCATGCCTCTATCACCGAGGCTGTGGAGTTGGCTTATTTTCGCTTACGTGATGTAGTCATCTTTCTGTATGAGGCCTGGGAGAGATCTAGAGGACTTGATGCTCCGCCAGTAGAGTGGGAGGACTTTTCTAAGGCCTGCCTTGCCCACTATTTACCACGGGAAGTTTGAGAGGCATGTCTTGACCAGTTTATCAATCTGAAGCAAGGAACCATGAATGTGAGGGATTATAGCAAGAGGTTTAATTCTTTAGCGAGATATGTACCAGATATTGTACATTCCATGAGAGCCAGAGTTCATCATTATGATGATGGTTTGGCATATCATTTGATCCGAGATTGAAGGGTAGCATCCCTATCAAATAATGTAGATATTTTCCACATACAAGCTTTCACTCAGACTACAGAGGACCTTTCTCAATAGATTCGTGATACCCAAAGGGATATGGAGCAGAGTAAGAGGGCCCGTACTATAGGGTCATATAGGTAGCCAGATTGTGATTTTAGGCCCCCATTCAATCGATATCCATTTCGTCCAGCGGGTAGTCTTTCACCACAGGTGCAGGTACCACGGTTTGATTGTTATAGTCAGTCATGACCATGTCAGAGTTCAGTCCTGCCTAAAGGTCATAGACAAGATCATTTCGTACATATAAGACATCCCACTCCTAATTTTACACATTGCGGTAATCCATACACTGGGTAGTGTAGATAGGGTTCAGGTGCATGTTATCATTGTGGGAATATAGGACATTTTATTAGTCAGTTCCCAAGATTGAGGAAAGGTGATCTAGCTCAGCCTTCATGATTCACAACAGCCTCTTCACCCTCAGTACGTACCCTACGACCAGGACCATAATGTACTCAGGGTCTTAGTAGAAAGAGAGCTGGAGGAGATACATCAGGTTTGAGCGGTGGCCTGAACCACTTTTATGCACTCACAGTCCGACAGGATTAAGAGGCATCCCCTAATGTTGTCACAGGTATATTGATGATATCTTCTCAAATGGTTTACGAAATTATAGACCCTGGCTGTACATTTTCATATACTACCCCATTTATTGTTAGTAAGACTGCCATGAAATCTGAGTTGTTGCCACAACCAGTTGAGGTGTCTACACCGGTTGGCGATTCTATTTTAGCTAGTCGGGTCTATCGGGGTTGTACGATATTAATTAATGATCGTCCAACCTCTGCTGATTTAGTTCAGTTAATTATGCTAGATTTTGATGTTATCTTGGGTATGTATTAGTTGGCATCTTGCTATGCTAATATTGATTGTCGTGCAAATATAGTCAGATTTTACTTTCCATGTGAGCCATTCCTTGAGTGGAAGGGTAATGCAGCCACACCCACGGGTAAGATTATTTCATACCTTAGGGCTCGAAAGTTGATTGCTAAAGGTTGTATATTCCACATTGTTCATGTAAAGGATCTTGATAAGGACCCCACGTCTCTTCAGTCGATTCCCATTGTGAATGAATTTCCCATGTTATTCCTTGACGATCTTCTTGTAATTCCCCCCGAAAGAGAAATTGATTTCTCTATAGACTTTCTTCCTGATGCACAACCTATATTGAGTCCTCCCTATAGAATGGCACATGCAGAGCTAACAGAATTGAAGGAACAATTGAAGGACTTGCTCGATAAAGGATTTATCATGCCAAGTACTTCCCCATGGGGTGCTCCACTGCACTTTGTTCGAAAGAAAGATGGCTCATTACAGATGTGTATTGACTATAGTCAACTAAATAAAGCCACTATTAAGAATAAATATCCTATTTCGCGGATTGATGGCTTATTCGACCAGTTACAAGGTGCCAAATGCTTTTCCAAGAGTAACTTGAGGTCTGGTTACCATCAGTTTTGAGTCAGGGAAGTTGATATCCCAAAAATAGTATTTAGGACAAGGTATGGCCATTTTCAATTCCTCATCATGTATTTGCGGCATACAATTACCCCAGTAGCTTTTATGGATCTTATGAATTGGGGTCTTCAAACCATTCTTGGATGAATTGTGATTGTGTTTATTGATAATATTCTTATATATTCACGGTCGAAAGCTGAGCATGCAGACCACTTGCAAGTTGTATTGCACAATCTTCAAGATTGTTGTTTATATGCTAAATTCTCTAAATGTGATTTTTGGCTTAATTATGTAGCTTTTCTAGGTCATGTTATTACATGTGAGGGGATTAAGGTTGATGGACAAAAGATTGAAGCAGTGATGACTTGGCCGAGGTCCTTGAATCCAATGTAGGTTTGCAACTTTTAAGGCTTGGCAGGGTATTACCGAAGGTTTGTATAGGGAATCTCTTCTATCTCGGCACCATTGAAAAAATTGACATATAAGCCAACTAAGTTTCAGTGGACCGAGGCATGCGAACAGAGGTTTCAGGAAGTAAAGAAAATGCTTATCGTTGCACCTATCCTAACTCTTCCAGATGGTAATGAGGTTTATGTTCTTTATTGTGATGCCTCAAGAATTGGCCTAGGTTGTGTTCTTAAGCAGCATAGTAAGGTTATTACATACGCGTCTAGATAGTTGAAGAAGCATGAATAGAATTATCCTACACACGATCTTGAGTTGACTGCAGTTGTCTTTGCCCTAAAAATATTGTGGCATTATCTATACAGGGTTCATATAGATATTTTCACCGATTGCCAGAGGCATCATTATTTACTTAAGCAAAGGGAGTTGAACCTAAGACATCAGAGATGGCTAGAATTATTAAAGGACTACGATGTTGACATTTTATATGATCTCGACAAAGCTAATGTTGTTGTTGATGCGCTCAGCCGGAAGTCCATGGTAGTCTAAATGATGTTGAAGCTGATAAGGCTGGAATTACAAAAAGACCTATGCCAACTAGTTAATTTGTAGGTACACCTGGTAGATGTAGGAGGCAGATATATTGTCGTTAAGAATATGTCAGAATCTTCTTTTGTGATTGAGGTGAAAAGGAGGCAATATGAAGATTTTGAGCTTAGGAAATTAAGGTAAAAGATTCCACAACAGCAACAACCTTTATTTGAGCTAACTGGAGATGGAGTCCTCAGATACCAGGGTCGCTTATGTGTACTGGCAGTTGGAGAGCTCCTTACAAAGATTCTTTCAAAGGCCCATTATTCTAGATATGTAGCTCACCCTGGAGAGACGAAGATGTATAAGGACCTTTGACTAATCTATTGGAGGCCTAACCCAGTATACTGAGCTTCTGTTCTGGAAATAGGAAATGTTAAATATGGACTTCATCATTGGTTTACCTCGCACTCCACGAAGGTATGATTCAATTTGGGTAATTATCGATAGGCTGACAAAATCTGCTCATTTCATGCCAGTTAGAATGACATATTCAGTTAAAGATTATGCCAAGCTTTACATTTAGGAGATTGTTTGCCTTTATGGAGTTCAATTATCTATTATGTCAGATTAAGGAGCTTAATTTATAACACATTTTTTGAGATCATTCTAGAAGGGTCTAGGCACTCAGGTAAATCTTAGCATCGCTTTTCATCCAGAAACTTATGGACAGGTAGAACGCACTATTCAAACAGTTGAGGATATGTTATGTGCATGTCTGTTGGATTTTAAAGGAAGTTGTATACACATCGACCTCTTATCATGTTCGGTCATAATATAGCTTTCAAGCTCGTATTCAGATGGCCCCTTACGAAGCATTATATGGGCGGAACTGTAGGTCCCTTATTGGTTGGTTTGAGCTCGGTGAAGTAGATTTTCTAGGTCCCAATCTAGTCCAACAAGCGATTAAAAAGGTTAATCTTATTACAAATCGGCTTCATACAACACAATGTCGGTAGATGTCTTATGCCGATGTTCGATGAAGAAACTTAGAGTTTGATGTAGAAGAATGGGTTCTCCTGAAAGTATCGCCTACGAAAGGCATCATGTGATTCATAAAGACAGGGAAGATTAGTCTTAGGTATGTTGGACCATATACGATTATTCAGAAGATCGGTATGGTGGCATACGAGCTTGATTTTCCTTCAGAATTGGAAGCAGTCCATCCTGTATTTTATGTATCTATGTTGCGGAAGTGCGTTGGAGATCCTTTACATATTATGCCCATTGAAAATATTTGTATCGCTGGAGGTTTATCTTATGCAGAGGTACCAATAGCAATTTTAGATCAGCAAGTAAGAAAGCTTTGAACTAAAGAAGTAGCTTTTGTTAAAGTGTAATGAAGAAATAACAACATTAAGGAAATGAATGGTGAAATGGAAGAGGAAATGAGGAAGGAGTACCCCAAACTGTTTACGATTTAAGGTGAATCACATTTCAATAATTGGCAATTATTTCTTCACAACGACTAAATTAAATTTTCAGAATCTCGAAAGTGCAATTTATATGTCTTCTTATGAGACAGCTATACAAAGCTTAGTAGTTAAAATTTTCAGATTTTGACTTAAGTTTACGATTGTAAAAAACATAGTCTCGCAAATAAAGTCCTATCGGAAAAAAAACTTAAGCAAGGAATTGTCTAGATCCCTTCGCGGGCAAATGTTCACAAAGGCGGGAGGGGGAGAATGTAAGATCCCATATGTTTTCTCTACTCTTGCATAATATGTGTCGCTTAGTTTGGCATGGTTATATGAGGTGTATATGACATGTTATCGTAAACTGGAGATTAATATTGCAAATAAGTGGCAATATAAAGGAACTAAACTAAAGTTTTAGGTCAAATAGACCCCTAAAACAAAGTTCTAGATTAAAGAAATGGCTCGGGTAGAACATCGCCCGTTTGAAAAGTTTAAATTATCTCATACCTTGGGGTACGCCTATGAGTGGCTAACATGCTAAGAATAGTATTTTATGATGTATTATAATAGCACAAGGTTCATATGTTATGTTTTGATGTCAAGAAAATTAGCGAAACTAAGTTCATCAAATGTTATTGAAGTTTCTCTAATAATATTTTCTTAACTTTGTGTCAAATATCTTGGATGTTTTCTCCGAATATATAAATAGCTATAAGGCCCATGACCTATCAAATCAAAGGTCTACACGTCTAGTTTGCAACACACAAAACCCCGTATCCAACTGACATCGGAGGAAAAAATTATTAGGGTTTTACCACAGACTGTCGGGGCAGAATCCAGCTCGCGAATCGGGTTGTGTCAAAAATGTGGTATGTAGGCGTATTTGACGTTTTAAGCCATGATACATTTACTTTTACTCACTTACCAGTAAGAAAGCTTAAGTGTGGGTTATAATGGAGTTTTTTCATGATGAAAGTTAGTTTTTGATGATTTCTACCATTAAAGGTTTTCCCTGTGCCTAGAAATGTGATCTCTACACGTGGAAATTGTTTCCCCTTCTATTATCTTCGTTTAGTGCTAGTTTTTGAAGATATAAATTGGTAGTTATTGGTGTTTATTCAAGGTTTACACTTGGTTAACTAACGTAATAATCATAGGAATCTTTTATGATTGTTTTTATGAAGTTCTACGGATGTTTTGTCAGGTTAAGGCCAAATGGAAAATTTACCGATTTAAGCTCAATTATGAATTGTTTATAGGTGCATACCAGTTGTGTATATATAATGTTTGCAAATCTTAGGACATAAGGAGAAACTTTCATGTAGAAACTGTTGTCATTCGAGCGTTCATTGGAAAAGTAAGTTAAGGGTAAGCTTTGTCTCTCATTTTCGCGCCACTCCTGGGAAATTCCTAAAACACCAAATGTGATATTTTGCATCTCTCTTTCTAGAAAGACCTTCAGTGAAAGGCATTGAGATCTCAGCTAAATTATTTTCGTTACTCTATTATTTTGATACTCCACTCGTTCGGATAAATAGAGTTTTCGACATCTACGTGTCATTTTATCGGTTTCCCTGACTATATATCCGCATGGATGAATTCTTATTCTTCTTTGGGTGATGTGACTTAAAATATCATGGGAAACCCTTATTTTAACCACCCCTCTTTCCCACTCTAAAGTTGTTATGAAAAATCTTTAAAGTAACTCACGATCTTCAAAACTCTTAAATATAACTTAAATGTTTAAACTATTAGAACACTCGGTTTTTGAAATACTTCTTTTATAAATTATCTAGGAACTAAGTAAATCACCTTAAACTTGTTATGAATATATGTAAGGTTAGGTTATCTTTCTAAAATTCGAGTTAACTTTTAAAGTTTATATGGAAGAACATATGAGGTTCCATTAGATGGTTACATTTTATACGAAAGTGATTGGCAACATGAAAATGGAAAAATATAGGTGCTAATCAAGAGGTATAAGGACTATTGCCTGTATTTATACGTATGAGACATTGATGGCCACATGTTGGCGTATATGATCCTGGTTAGCTTTCGAGAAGCACCACAATTGCTAGCATTTGGTTTCATATATCATATATTTGCATATATATATATATATATATATATATATATATATATATTATACGTGCATACCGTGCATACTTAAATAGTAGGAAGGCAAATGTAAGCCAGGGAGTTATTTGAGTTTCAGTTTCAGGTGGTACCTCTATTACCCTTTTACAGTAACTATTTATGATTATACTTCCCGCTTTACATGCCAGTACATTTTTATTCGTGCTGACGTCCCATTGCATGGGGACAATGCTTTTTGTTTCATGCGAGCAGGTTAAGGTAGGGATTCTAATCAACCCACCCATTAGGATTCAGGTTCAACGATGAGTTAGTAAGCTCCATCTTATCCTGGGGCTATCATTGGAGGTTTACTTTGGTTGTACAATTTGGGTATAGTCGAGGCCTTGTCCCGATGGTGCTTATGTCACTCATAAGGGCTATTGTGAATAGTTTGGGTTTTTCGTTGTATGTTTCAATCTCCAGCCCATAGACTTGGCATGTATATATATGTGCGTATGTAGGTGCATCTTCAGTTGTGGCCTGATCGGCTAGCTAGTACATCTTTATTTATTTGGCTTGTCTACCATTGTTTGTATGTTTTATTCTCATTTAGGTCATGAGCTTCAGGGTCCAAGCTTCACTTTTTAGAGGTTGTACTGCCTAATCTTTTTATTTCACCATTTGGTTAGCTAGTATGTTTAGTGCGTGACTTAATCTAGTAGGGTATCTAGTGCCAGCTATGCTCCCTACTTCGGGGTGTGACAGGAATGTCTTACTAGAATAAAACATCAAATTATATACTTGCATTCAATGTAAAAAATTAGATCACAACACTTCTACTTATGTCTTTTCAACATGGTTTTATGGTATATCAACTCAAATAGAAGATGATTTATGCTTCAAATCTGCTTATAATGACTCTCGAGATGTTTTTGTTATATTAAATATAAATGGAGGAAATTAGATATGTGTGAAGTGTAGTTTATGCAAATCCTGCACATATGAAATCTTGCAAATCTTGCATTTGAGAGAATTCTATTTATTAACTATGGGGTTGTGTCATGTAGCATACCACCTTGTATTAACAGTGCTATCGACAATGTGGTGATGTATAGTACTGAAAGGATATATCCTTATCGCTTGAGAGAGAAGAAGGTGAGATTCTCATGAGTCAAGGACATCTAAATTCATAGAGAGGTTTCTACCCTACATAAAAAACCTCATTATGTAACATTAGGTGAAGAATAGTGCCCTTGATGGTGTTTTCTATTGTTGTCAAGTAGAAAACTTTTCTTGTGTTGTATGTTGAAGCATATATTCTATCCTTTCATTAGAACTTCTTATATTTTCTGCTTCACCATTGTCTAGGAGTTCTAATAAAAGGCGAAATATATACTTTACCAAAAAACATGCATAAGGATTTCTACTTGACAACAATAAAAAATAATCATCAATGTCACTAATTCTTCAGCTCATGTACATATGAGATTTTTTTTTAAGGGTCTGAATCTTCTCTGAGGATTTCATTGTCCTATACTCATGAGAGTCTTAACTTTATGATCCCTGAAGTGATAAGAATATATCCTTTAGTAATGTACATAACCATAATGTCTTTCGAAAACATTAAACAAGCTAGTAGATACCCGACACAATACTAGTGTTAATGAAGAAAATTTTCTCAAGATTTTTGTGTCCAAGATTTACGTACGCACTGCACTTACACATCCACATTCCTTCATTTATATCTAATAAATATAACAATATCCCCACAATCATTATATATTGTTACATAGCATAACTCATATTCTATTGTTAACTCATTTCACATTAGATGCGGGTACATCATTTGATGTTGTATTCCCGTAAGTCATCACCATCATGTAGTATATCCACCAATAACAACTTTAGGAAGAGAACCTCCCAGAATTAGATTGATATGGGTAAGTCTTCAATAATTGTATTGGCTGATCAGGAGGAGGGACTGCTGTGACAGTGATAATATGATACTTATAACAAAAATATTGGAGAAATTGGTAAGAAAGATCCAAATTTAAAAAGTATTTTCAAACTAGAGAATTAAAACCAGTAGAGAAATATAATTAGAAACATATTAAACAATACACAAATATTTGCTCAAAGAAGAAAATCGAGCCTACTGAATGTAGAGGGTCCCCTTAAGTAAGTTATTCTCCTCAAGTACCCTAGGTTAATGGAATATATCCTCCTAGGATAGAACGATCTTATTCACTGGTGTATCGACAGCAATACCCATGGTGTCAGCAAACCACTCAATGGCAGTAAAGTACACTTCGAATACTAGATTTAATAGTAGAAGAAGTCTAAAAAAAAAATTCTCTAAAAATGAGAGGAAATCCCTCTATTTATAAATAACAAAGGTTAGTGAGAAAAGGTGCTTATTGTGCCTTAACGGAAAGATCACAACCTTTTTGAAAAGTAACAATCCTTCGGAAAGGTCACAACCTTTCATAAAAGTCACAACTTTTCATAGAAGTAACAACTTCTCATAAAAGACAAAACTTTTCATTAAAGTCACAAATCTTCATAAAACTCACAACTCTTCTTTTTCCATTCACACCTTTTAAAATCCAACAATCACCCGCATGAATGGGGAATGAATCTAAGACAAAGAAATAGAAAATTGTGTATACTTTACAAGCAAGAATTAATTGCATCTACATAATTATATTCCCCTTTGAATTTTTGTAGTGAACATATGTGAGATATATTTTATCAATCGGTAGATGTGATATCCTTGAAATATTCGAGCTTTAGTGTATACATAAACAATCACATGTCACACAATCAACCTTTTACCATTTATGGTTCTTACGGTTGTGTTCGTTTAAGCTATGAACACTTCTTAGTTTCATGAGTGTATAGATAATAGGATTTTTTTTACAATGATTCTCCTTGAAGAGTCTTTGACTTCACGTATCAGCACATTACTTCGGTTCAAGTGCCAATGATCGCGTGTAGTGATATAACCCAACCAAGGGTTGGGATCGTTCCCACAGGGAGTGGTTTCGAGAATTAATAGAAAAGTAAAATCAAGTTCTAATCAATCATAACTGTAAATATTAACGAATAAAAAGATACTAAATTAAGGGGTTGACACGAATGTCAATTATCAATGGGGTTTTTAGTGATTAACAACTAAAACAACGAAAATACAAAGATGTGAGTATAGGGAGACAAGATTCTTGGGATGTTATAGGAATATGGGATAAAAGATACTATCGGGTAGATTCTTTTGATCGTACATCACTGAATATTTGTAACTAGGCTAGACTTTAGTAGGGGTAAATTCTCTCTCGAGCAACTTACCCTGAATAAACTCGATTTCTCTTGAACACCGAGTTGCCGCATTTAAGCACAGCCTCCGCCTTAGCCCATTAACTCTCTCGAGTTGAAAGTGTGGGAGACAGACTAGGATTCACTCTCCATAGCTGAACCCACGACGACCCAATAACCACCAGCTATCGATTTAGTAGTCTTAACTTTAAAACCTCTCTCTCGAGCTAGCCAAAAGAACTAAGATGAAATCATATTTGCAACTACAATCTCATTAAGTTCAAACACAACTACTAAACGAAATCACATTTAAACAACGAATATACCAACAATAAGCAACACCCAACAATAGATTTAACCCATATTCAAAAATCACAACCCTAGAATTGGGGTTTTAGCTAGACATGAAAAACAGATAGAAATCGAAACCAACAAGTGTTTCCATCAAGTGGTTAAGATGAATAAATTCTTTAAACACGTCAAGGATGAAGATTCTTCGAGACCTACTTCCAATTTCTTGGAATTGAAAATTTTCAAATCTTCAAGTTCAAGCATAATGTCTCCAAAATTTCTAATAACTAAAACTGAAATATTCTTAGTCTCAAAAATATTTTTTTCTCTAAAGTCTGATACTAAGCTAACAATTTAAACCAGTAATTATAGTGTTTAAAAATTTGGGCTGCGGAGGATCACTCGGCATAGTTAGTCGGGATTGCCGACACACTCGGCGATCCGACCTTTTGTCTGGTTCATCGCCTTTCTACTTTTGCCTTCGTCATTCTCGTGTTTTGAGGCATTGGGAGATAGAGTGTTGCTTCACGGAACTGCTCGGTGACGCGCCGACTGCTCATTTTCATCACAGACTTCATCTTCTCCTTCAGGGCTCAGCACAGTGGAACATTCGGCAGGATTTAGGACCTTTCGGTGACTCGCCTAATAGTTTAGGCGATCCTCAAGAAGTCTTTTCTCAGTTCATTCAACCGCTTTGTTCCTTTTTGCTTGATAGCATTCAAGGTTTGTCTCTCAATCCAAATACCTAAAACTTAAGGGTTTACATTAGTTATTGAGACAAAATATGCATTTGAGGACACTAATTCTATCAAAATATAGCCCTAAATGAGTTCAAATTGTGGACTCATCAACACCCCCAACTTAAACTTTTGCTTGTCCTCAAGTAAAACTCAAGTTTAGCAGTTCAAAAAGGATGTCTCAAACAGTGCTACACAAGACTCAATCATGAATGTACACAACAAGGCTCAATTTACTCATGCAAGGATCAATTGTATACTCAACGACTCAAGTTATGACACACATTATCAAAGATTCTCAAGCTCACTATACTTGCTTCAAATGCAAGTTCAAGCTGAACAAAGGTATTCAAATGCCCTCTCACAAAAGAATGATTCCATATTCACACACAATGGTTCAATAATTTAAAGTTCCGTAATCAAATGCAACTCTCACTCTCACAAAGAAGAACACAATGCATGCTTTCACCCATAGGTTTGCCCGTATTTTTCGATCGACATTTACTTCAGCTAACTCAAGATCAAAAAGGTTTTTCCAAGGCTTGTAACATTGATGAGTGCAAAGATATGGTCATTTAGACTGAGTGACTTTCATCCTCATGAAATGTGGTGCTCACAACACTCCCTTTCTTATTCTTTCATCACTTTCTTTTGTGCTCATAAGTCATCCCATTATTTACTTGCATTTATTGTTCGGAAACCCATTTCTTTTTACATTTCTTATAACTTTATTTCATAACCTTTTCTTTTTCTTTTTATTTTCTTTAGTCTCTTTTTTTTTCTATGGAGGGGTTCCATTTTTCTCAACACCATAGGTTAGAGAGGACTTTTCTTGCACTTCTTGACTCGCCTTCTCTTTTCACCATACCCCCAACTTAGGCTTTTTTCCTAAGTTGGCTATTCGATCAACCACAATTCAAGAGGATTATAGGTAGCGGATTAAGAAAGGTCATGTTTTCATCAAGTTTCTTCCAAAGAAGGGTAAAGCTCAAAAGTGGTATATGACAAATTGGCTCACACTCTTCGTAGTTTCCTAAGATCACAGATAGCCTTACTTAGTCGACTGGACCAATGGGGCAAATTCTAGGTGTTATCATGCATGGTTCATAGTATGCTCATCACGCAAGGCATCGACACCAAAGTCAAACAAGACTGCACACATTCGCTCGTGTGCAACGTTCATCATAAGAGAATCAATTCAATAATTTGCTAGTCACAACGAGATGTAAAGAGTTCACATATTGACTATGTAACTTCACTTGGTCTAATCGTAGCCGCACATTCATTTCATTTGATTATGAGCACTATTTGAGTCATCAATATTGATCAAAACCTAGACTCAAATTTGATAAATAACAGCCACATTCAAGTGCATACAAGAGGTGGCAAAATTTTTGGAAGGGTCAAAATCATTTACAATTTAAAGCAAAAAAAGCCACAAGCTCAAACATCCGCTAAAAGCAGCGCATAACACAATACTAAGGCTCACAACCCATAAACACAATCAAAACATCAGTCATAAAAGCACCCAATGGTGGACCTCACCCCACCACAGATAAAAACATTTGTCCTCAAATCCAAATAACATTATATCCAGAATTTAAAAGAAAGAAAGACAGAGAGGGAGGTAAAGAAGGGATCCTATCTACACAGTCGCTCTGTTTGTCTGGGCATTATTGCCCGATGCCTCATCCTGATCCTGGGCATCAGTGCTCGGGGTCACCTCAGGGGGAACAACAGTGCAAGATTCACCAGGGTCTGTTGAGTCTAAGTTGGCCAGAAAGACATGCACAACTTTGCAGAATCCCTGAGCCCATGAAGGAATATTAGGGTCTAGGGTAACGGTCTTCCTGGCAGAAGTGGGCCTCTTCCCCTTGCCTTTCCCAGTGGTTGTGGGTAGTTTCGTAGCTTTGCCTTTTGACGTAGTTGCATCCTTATTTATCGCAATCCCTTTGGACTTCTCTTGGGCTGGTGTTATTCTTTCAACATATTTTGATTTAGACATGTCTGCAAAATCTCGAAGAGAAGTTAGAAAAACATAAACAAATGCACAGCAGAATAATTTCAGACAGACTCGCCAGACTAGAGTGCGAATAGCTGAATTTCTTGGCGAGCTAGATCGATCTCGCCGAAGGAATTAGCTCTAAAACTACAGTAAGTAGGCGATGGGAGAACCACTCGGTGTGTCGCCGATAACTTTGGCGAACAAGGGCAGGCCCACTGAAAGTTTCAGTGCATAACGACTTAGGGGTGCAGACAAAGGGTGAAAGAAAAGCCTTTAAATGAGTCGCCGAGTGCTTTTGGCGACATCAAGCTTCTCACCGAAGGCTATAGAATCAATCATCAAATAAAGCATCAAATCAAGGGAGAGATAGGGACATCGGGCGAGCGGCCAAGTGGTTCGGCGAGCTCGACTTAGCTCGCCAAATGGCTCAACGTGCCTATTTTCAACACAACTTCTCGAATTCAACCCCGCAACCCCCAAAATTAAAATAAAAGCATGCACTAGTGCAATTAAGTTAGGACACATAGCACCCAACCACAATCGTTCAAATTTTAATCTAGTTTAAGGCATGCAATTATGGGAATTCAATAGTCACAACTACTCGAGCAAGATTATCAAATTAAATCATGCATTCAAACAAATTAACTCTTAACATAGAAATCCAACACAATTCAACATGATAATATCATTGCATTTGAGTATGAAATCGATAAAAATAGCTCAGGGTATGGAAACCACCCTTTGATACTGAATAAATTTGGATTGAATTGCTAGGCAGCAATTTAATCCAAGTTCCGAGCACAAATCAAGACTAAAACCCTTAGAGAATGCAAAAATAGGGAATAAAGTGCAGGTGTGCGGTTGGGAGAATGAAAATGCATAAAAGTGAAAGAGTTTTGAGAATTTAAACCTTTCACTTCAAAAACCATCCAGTTTTTGCCCACTCGGCGATATTAATCGTGACCGCCGAACCATTCGGCATCACTCTGAGCAATCAATTACTTCGCTGAGTATTACCGAACCACCAGTCAATTTGAGAGTTTAAACGGTGGTAAAAAATGAAATCGCCGACCTGATTGGTGAATCACCAATAATTTCTTGGGCCTGCCGAGTTTTATAGACTCTCTCTCAAAGTTGTGTTTAGTCCAACGGCGATCTGAGTTGGGGTCGCTGACCTCTTCGGCGATGCACCAACTTGACTGTTTTGCTCGCCAATCTCCTTCTTTCCTAACACTTCCCGCAATTTATCCTACACAACCAACACACCATTATTTTACAAAAAAACAAAAAGTAATAAAAAGGGTTTTTGGGTTGCCTACCAAACAACGTCTTAGTTAATGTTGTGGCACAACGCAAGTTAACACCTAATCCTCTTCTTCGGAGTCGGCCATTGTGTCATTAGGCGACTCCTCGTTGCTCTTGTAAAAAGAGACGTCCTATCAGTTGGTTTATGTCGGTGTCCTGTAGCTGATTAATCATGGAATTGGAAGTTCTCGTCTGATTCAACATTTCAATGTTCTCTTTTATCTCTTTTAACACCTTATCTTGTTCTTCGATCTTGTGTTGAATGAGTGATCAATGATCTATTTACCTCCTCGAGTAGTGACAGCCATACAATGCCCATCATTATTTAGATTTTGGATGGTGTTTCTAGGAAGTATGGTAGGTTAACATGGGTTTACTGTAGTGGACAACTGATTCATCTACTGCTCAAGTTACTTGATCGACACTGCATGGGCATCAACTTTTTGACCGATTCCAAAAAAGTCATTTCGCATCTCTTTCACATTTTCATCAGTCGCATCAAACCTCTTCATCATCTTCTGCATCATATCCTTAATGCATGACATACTACCCCCAACTTCCCTATTGCCAGATTCCTAATTTGCTGGTGGAACATAAGGCCCAACTCTCTCGTTTATGTTGCCATAGTTGTTCCAGTTGTAGTTGTTGTCGCGATTATAGTTCCTATCCCAGACATAGTTACCCTCTCGATTATAGTTACCATAGCTCTGACCTTGGTTTCCTTGACCTTTGCACCAATTATCCGAGTTGGAACCTTAGGCGTTGGCTCGAAAACCCCCTGTTTGATCATTCACCAAATAAGCAGCCTCCTCATAGCAACATTCCTCAACTAGTGGTGGTGGATTTCTAGTCAAATAGTGTACCACATTCCCCTTTTATGCGCATATGCTCACCTGCTTCAACACCAACCCAAGTTTTGTCCTCATTTGACCATCTCCTCACGAATGTCATCGGCAGATTCACTAGGTGTAGCTTAAACTGCAAATGTTCTTCTTCCAGTGTTTGATTTCGTAGTGCTCCATACTTTATTATTTCAAGAAATCTTCTCTAGTTTGTCAACAATCTCCTTAAAAGCGCACTCACCATATGAACCTCCAGCGATAGTATCAAGCACAACCTTGTCAATGTCATCCTGACCTCTGTAGAAGTACTCCTTCAATGACTCATCATCTGTGCGGTGATTCGAGACACTTCTTATGAATGCAGTGAACCTATACCAGGAACTGCTTACTGGTTCTCAACAGGAAATACTTTACCATAAACACCTTGTGCAATTGGTCCAGGTATGAATCGAGTTAGACGGGAGCTCAGAAAACCATATCGTAGCATCTCCGGTCAATGATAGAGGGAAGACTCTCAACCCTATGACGTTCATATCCAACTCCGGTCGTCCCACACAACTCTTGAAAACACCCCACAACTTGTCCATGTGCCTGATAAGTCCAAAAATTGGACTTATTTAGGGCAATATTTTAATAGAAATTGTGTCCTCAAATGCATGTTTTGTCTCAATATCTGATGAAAACCTTGAAGTTTCAGGTATTTAAAGTTTGAGGGAAAACATTGACACGATCGAGCAAAAAGGAGCAAAAAAAGCTAAAAGAATGAAGAAATGAAGGTCTTCGAATCGCAGAACCCATTCGGTGAATCGCCAACAGATCACATATTTGCCTTTTGTTCCAGTGTGTTGTGCCTTGAAGGAAGGAATCAAATCGACGGAAAAAAGGAGCAGTCGGCGCATCGCCGAGAAGTTCCGCGAAGCAGTACCATGTTGTGCAATGAACCAGAGCATGAAGATGTTGAGGACCAGTGCAAGATGGCGATGAACTATACCAAAGGGCGAATCACCGAGTTGATCGGCGATTCCGTCTAACGACGCCGAACAATCCGCTGCAGAACAAATATGTGAAAACTATAAATACTAGTTAGAGTTGTAGTTTTAAGTGTCAAACAAGTATTATATTTTTCATATAGAATAGTACTTTTTAGTATTTTTTTCTCTGAGTTTGAGATGGTTTTGAAGACTTGAAGAAAAAGAGGGTTTCATTTCCATGGATTTGGACTTGGGTCTCTTGGATTCTTCATTCTTGGCCTGTAACAAGACTTAAATCTTCATACCCATTTGAATGCAAGCTCATTTAGGTATAAATTTCTATCTCTTGATGTGTGGCTAAAAAGCCCCATTCTTGGGGTGTGATTTAGCGAATATGGGTTAAAATTGTTGTTGGGTCTTGTTTGCTGATAGATTAGATGTATTGTAATGGTGATTTCGTCTAGTAGTTGTGCATGAATTTAACAAATTTGTAGTTGCAAATACAAGTTTATTTATGTGTTTTTGGCTTGCTCGAGAGAGAAGTCGTGAAACCAAGACTACTAGATTGATGGCCTAAGGAGTGGGTCGACATGAGGTTCAGCTCGAGAGAGTGAACCCTAGTCCCATATCCTAAGACTCAACTCAAGAGAGTGAGTAGGGTAAGGCGTAGGCTGGTCTTCATGCGGCAAGTGGGTGTCCGAGAGGAATCCATTAGAAACAGGTTTAATCCAAAAGCCTTATTCCCCGACAGCGGTGCCAAATTTTGATACGCTCAAATTAAACCTCCCTAAAGAAGTATAAGCGATCGTTGTTAAATAAAGAACCCAACTTGTAGGTTGGGGTCGATCCCACAAGGAATATGTTCAGACTTAAACTTAACTCACTATTATATTCGTTTAGGCAGCTTATTTCTGAGACAAGTAAATAAAAGGGAGGGGGGGGGATTTGTGAAACAAATAACTGATTGTTGTTTAAGTAACAAGTAAGAAGGATTCAAACTTTGTTATTAGCAATATGAGAAAGAAACTAGGGTGTATGTGTTCCCCACAAGATCTTAACGCGGTAATCCTAATAATAGTAATCATTTATTAGTGTTTTACATGCAAAGTGAGTAAGATAGATATCCCTAAGTGATTGGTGCTCCAAATAGGGAATTTCACCTCGCACCTTGTTCCGGCTACGTGAGTATACTTTACTAACCCTTACTTTTACCTCAGATTAGACATCATATCAACGTATGGCTTAGTTTACACCCTCGCACCAATTTACATTAGACTACTAGATAGTATCACACTAAATCTCTATTGATAATTCTTCTCTTATTAACTACCTCCTTGGTCCGGCAAGTAGCAACAAGATGAGTTCTAACGCCTGCACTTGTTAAAAAGACTTCTAAGCATAAGAATTACCAATACATGCATAAACACTATTAAAAATTACTTAGTTATTATTCAGACATTGTTAATTTCTCATGTTCCCACAACCCTAGTTATGGATATAGCTACTCATGCTTCAAAGTACACAATTCATGTTTTGATAATAAGAATTCATGAACTTACGTTTAGATTAGAAGAAACCCGAAATCTTAAACCGATTTTCAAAGCAAAAATCTTATAAACCGAAATCCATAAATTAAATTGCCAAAGTTTGCAAGTAAATTCCCCAGATAATATCAAGAACTAAAAGTAAACAAATAATGTCTAACCCCCAAAAATTAGGTTTACATACCCTATTTATAGAAAAACAGATCCTAAACAAAAAGGAAACAAAATAAGGAAATAAACTTATAGGACGCTGCTTTGATCGACGACTCAACCTACGGACCGTGGGTCGACCTAGGTCAACAATCAGAACTTTTGTGCTGGACTTGGAACTATCATTCTCTGATCATCATCAACGGACGTGCAGGACGGACCAGGACCGTAGGTCCTCTTTCGTTGCTCCACACTTAGGAATTTCATCAGGTACTGGAACTTCAACTCTCTGAACACCTTCTACGGATGTGGAGGACGGCCCCTAGGTCGCTTGGTAGTTCCACACTTGGTCATACTTCCCTGATGCTCCTATAAATGCCTGCCCATCGATGGACCGTAATAGGACCTACGGTCCGTAGGACACTTCGTGGGTGGCCACTTTTGAAAAATTTCAGCTGTCATCTCACTCAATCCGTCGAAGCCTATTTCCTGCAAACATAACACATAAAAATTATTTCCAATAAAAAATGGCCCTAGACACATATAACTCTTAAGTGAAATGCATCAAAAATACCTTAAACTCACGGTATATCAGAAGTCCAATGAGATTCCAAATAATTGGATGGAACTGCACCGGTTCGGTAATTGGATGAAAAATCTAGCTATTCAAGTTGTGTCTGACTTCTATAAAGGGATAAGAACGTAACTTGGGCACCGAAATTGTTATTTCCAAATGATAAATCCCTGAGCTTTCCAAATCTAAAGAAATCAGAAATTGGTCGTTCAAGATGGTTATTACCAAGGTCCAAAGCCTCTATGTTGGTGAGATTCCAAAGAGGTTTAGGAATAGGCACCAAGAGATTACAATCACTCATGTCCAAGTCATGAAGCGAAGTTTTTAGACCTGAAGAATATGAATGGGACAAATCAAGATGCGTCAAGCTAGAAAACTCACCAAATTTAGGTGAAATGAGTGATCCAGAGAAATTATTATAAGATAAATCAAAATCTTTTGTCATTGAAGAGTCAAAAGATGTTGCTATTGGAATGAAACTTGCCTTGAAGTAGGGTGCAACAGAGATCAAACCTGTCTTGTCGTCTTGTCACAATGAACTCAATCCCATGAGCAACAATATGTTCTCTTGTTCTATAAAAGAGTTCTTGGAATGTTGTGTCGTAAGAATAATCTGAAGCATTAGAATTAACACTAAAGATGTTCTTGAATTGTCGAAGAGAAGGAGATTGATTTTTGGGGCACAAATGAGATAAGGATAGGGAGAAAACAAGTTGATAGAGAAAGGGATATACCATAAATAATATAAGTTTTACACAACCCATTTCTTGAATAAAATGATCAAAACTAATTAATTTGGTGGAGAAGAAATTAAGATATATTTTCTTTGTGTGTCTATTCAATAATTTTGATAAGGTATGTATAGAACAAATTATGCAAAGAAAAATTTGAAAACCGATAATGTATAATTCTTAAAGGAAGAACATATATAGATTCCCGTGCCCCTATTTTTCATTTTGACTCTTAATTAATTAATTGAACACAACTTTCCCTTTCTATTACAAAACAAAGAGATAAAAAAAAACAGGAAGAAAATCTCTACTTTGCTTTCTCTCCTCCTCAAGATACACATGTTAAAGCATTTGACCTTGTGTTTGCTAGAAATTTAACTTTCAACAAAAGAATGAGACTTTGTTCCAATGAAAATAAAAGGCTCAATTTAAATGTTTATTAAAATAGTAAATGTTATGATATTACGTAGAAGAATCAGAAATTAAGATAAATGAAGAATGAATAAATTTGTTCTCGACTGATGTCCTTATTCATAGGATAATAAAGTCTTCGTAAAACATCAAAAACTATGAAACTAAAAGCTTGTATTAATCTGTTTGGAATGGACCGTATTTTTAATGAATGTTAGAAATTATTAATAGTTAACATTCTCAAGTCAATGCAAAAAATCCCACTTGTAAAAACAAATGATTTTGTCTCATGCCTTATTATAAACAAAGACGTCACAAAAAAATATCTTTGTTTTTCTCTCATAACAACCCTCCACACAACTTCCCCTTTTCTATTACAAAAAAAAAAATTATCCGAGAAGAAGTTCACCACACAACTTAATTGGTTAGGATCCATAGACCTTTACAAAAATATTACAATTGTACTAGCTCTAAGGAATAGGACAGTCAAGAATGTGTAGTTCATTTATAACTTCATATCTTTGGAATAGGACAGTCAAGAATGTGTAGATCATTCAAGGCACATTAGCATGGAGTACACGTCATGTTTGTACAGAGGTTAGAAACCAACATCCTTTGCAATAGAATAGATGGGGAAATTCGGATGGTCATTCGCCGACCCAAATGTTATTTTTGTTGAGATGGATTGGGTTAAGATAGATTAAACAATGGGTAACCAAATTTGAAGTTTCACTATAAAAATATAGTTCTTTTTTTCTTTTTGAAATTTTTCTATACAAGCTTTTGACAACAAATCCATAAAAATTAAAACATGAAACAATGAACATCTAAAAATCTTAGTTTTGTTACTATCAAAATTTTGAAGACTAAACTAAGAAATTACCTCTGTTTGAAACATTTTGCCCCATAGTTTTTTGAAGTTCCAGCCAGAACTTATCCCCCCCCCCCTCCCCGTCCTCATTGAATGTTTTGGTGGGTGTAACAATTTTAATTGTGCTAAGTTAATGTTTTTGCTATGACATTTGTCTTCAATTTGGTGTTTAAATTGAAGTTTGGGGGCAGGGGTGGTGTGATAATCACTGTGGTTTATGACTAGAAATTGAAAAAGGAGTTTTCTCTCACTAGTTTTTGGGTTTTGATTTAGATTTTTTAAAGAATCGATTTTGCGTGGTCAGATTTTTCCAACCACTTTTGAAGTCAGTATTTTAGATCGGTTTGAGGCCTTTTTTTAATAGTGAACAAAATATTCAATATAATCTTACAATTGAATCTAGGAGATGTACACAAATCTTACCCTTACCTTTTTGAGATAAAGAGGTTGTTTCTTATTGATCCTTAATTCAAAAGATGAGTTTATGAAGACCTCTTTTGAAGTCGGGTTTTTTTAATAGTGGACAACATATTCAATATAATCTCAAAAGTGAGTTTGAGGAGGCTTAGGTGTACATAGATTTTGCGCATACTTTTGTGTGATAAAAATATTGTTTCTAATAGACCCATGATTCAAAGAAAAGTTCAGAACTTGGTTATAAAGAAAAAATATGACACCAAAATACCAATAGAGAAAACAAAATTATATTTACTCATAGATATGCTTTGAGTGATCAAATAGTACATTTTTTTGTTAAAAATAAAATTAAAAATTGCAGGATGATATATAGTTATATGGAAAAATTAAGTAGTTTTTGTTGGTAAAAGTACAAAATTACAATTGAAAATAAAATAAAGAAAATAAATTATTTTCAGGCTGAGTCATGGATATCTCGCTCTCTTTAAGGAGATTCAAGCCCACGACAACATATCTTTTCACTAGTCCAGTAGTAATCCTCTCACTTGTTCACGCTAGGATATAACAAAGTCCGACCACAAAGTACAACTCAGCATACGCCGGACAAGAGTTAAGTCTAAAGTTCCATAAAAAGAACACATCTTTTCAAATAATAAGAACTTTCCTTTTTACTCACTTTTATGCATTCTCTATTTTCTTATACACAAAAATAAAGTAAGACCATCACTATTTATCGGAGGCAGAAATTCTTCCTTGCAATGAATAGGAAAATTGTGGGGGTAGATAACTGGCCTAAAGAGAGGTTGCATGAGTTACAAGGCATAAAAAGGTAAAATAATGAAGTTTCAATGAGAAGTTATAACCATGGCTTACAACATTTAGTCACTAAACAAAGGCAATTACTCCCAACGTTCTTCTAACACAAGAGGTTGATGCAAACCACAAAACATAGAGATAAAAAAGGCAATGATGGCTCGTTAAAAAAGAAATTGACTACACCTAAAAATCATATATAACTCGACTACCTTCTAGTAAGCTTCACTCATTATTCCTAAAATATTCTTATTTTTTCTTTGTCATTCTTCTTTGTTTCCCTTTGTAATCATAATCCAGATCGTTCTTGAATTCGCAAGCCAGCTTATTTCTCACTCTTGCGCTCCTCCTAACCGATGACTCACCTTCTTGAGCTTTGTTACGTGAATTATATGCCCTTTTCTCCATTTTTTGTTTGGCCAACATTGGGTTACCTGCTGCAGGTAATCCACACACAATTTCGCGACAAAATATGGGTTCCTTACCAATTTCTGTCAAAATATGGGATCTAAGTTCAAGCGCGATAGAATACTGAAGAGTTTCATTTGGGTTATAAACAATGGCGTTGTTGAAAATCAATAAAAGATCTTTGAAGAAGCTGACAATTTTCAAGTTCGAATAAACATCTTGTTCTAACTTATTTTGAATAACCTATAAATCCATATGCTGCTTAATTTGCTTAAAATAATATAGATCTTCCTGGAAAAAAAATAAAAATGTTAACACTAATAAGGAATATATAATCCATATTTCTATGATGCTTATATTATATATTTGACCTCACAATGAGTTTAAAAAGAAAAAAATGACTTCTGGTATTAAACATGTCAGATACTCCCTTTTTTCTGATTTTATGTAGCACTATTTTATTATCGATCTATTAAAAATAGATGACATATGTTTATATTTGAAAATAATCAAGCTATAAGATTTTCATTTTACCATTAGTGAAAAGTTTTATAGTCACACAAATATTACAATGTATTTAAGCCCACAAGTTTTAGAATTCTTTGTTTTGTGTCGAGTCAAATTAAACATGTCCTTAAAGGCAAAAAACAATGTTAAGTTTAAAGGTAATCATGTTTAAATTAAGAAAATACTATTTTTTTTTTCATAATAGATTAAAGAGGAAAGAACGTCACATGAAATAGAAGAAATGGAGTATTATTTCTAATTGTCTAAGTTTTAGTTCACAATTAAAGTACAAATATAAGGATAACAAACCACAATATATAGATTAGCAATGTATTTACATGACTGGGAAGTCGAGATTCAAAAAGACAACAATGCTTGTGAGATCTCACCACATTAAGGATTTTTATGAAATCTTGAATAATATTCTCCATCTTTTCATTCGATTTATCATCATTTTTTCTCCTGATTTAACTTTATTCTTTCTTCAGCTTCATGTTTGAAACTATTCAGAGATTTTTTTCCTACATAAGCATAGCATAAATAAAGATATTAGTAATCATATTACCTTTTTGTTGTCAAACTTATAATAAAATATGTGGATATATAATTTCAGCCTAATATGGCTATTGGTGAAAATTATAAACACTTGATAGAAACCATCGAGAACAATAAAATATGCATTCGAAGAGAGATGAAAAATAATTGTACAGACTCTTTGAGAAATAAAGATCGTAACATACAAAGAATTGCTATTTGGAGAATCTTAGTAGCTCTGTTTGCTGAGTTGCTAAATTTTCAATTTATAGTTGAGGGTTCGATTCCTACTTTGTAATCCCCTTCTCCATTTTCCCTTTCCCTAACCTCAATTTAAATTTATTTTTTAAAAATAAATAAGAATTTTTAGTTTGGAAAAATACCCAATAATATGAAGTTTTTTCTATTGGAAGAATTTAGCAATTTTACTTATCAAAATTTTATTTTTTCCTTTTTAATTTGTTTACTAGAGTACCAAAAAATTAAATTTACAAACATTAATTTGGAAAGTAAAAGTATACAACTAATGAATAATTATATGTGGGCAATTATCAAAGCTAACAATCACTTAGTGATTTTTATAAGAAAAACATGAATTAGCTACGAAATTTGTTGTTAAAAAGTATATAGCTAATAGTAGTATTGTTTGACAATTTTTCCTAAATATATTAACAATGTAGTTTTCATGTTTAGTGAAAGGGGTCATTCTTTTCTCTTCCTTTATTTTTTTAATGATAAAATTGGAATCAAGAACACTTTAATTGACAAAAAAATTGAACATGTTAGTGTTGATTATACCAATTAGTGATAATTTATTTATGCCCTAACTCCTAAGCTTTAGAAAAGATATATATCTTTGAATATATTTTGTGTCTCCTAGATAATTTTGGTTTTGTAAAAATCATCATATAAATGTGGATCAAACAAAAAATTAGTGAAAACGCACAATTCTTCAAACATCATAAGTAAAAACATAATGAAAAAGGAGAAAAAAAGGATTTATGAAAAAGAAAAACCATACTGAAGTGGAGTATCCCCTAGTTTGACTTGCTCTATCCAATAATCTCTGTAAGTCTTTGTAAGTTTGTCTACCATCAAATTTATGAATCCACTCTCATCATCATCTTCTTCACTAAAATTTGTCTGCTATAGACTCTTAAAATGCCCTTTTAAACTTTCGTACTTGACCTGAAATTGTACAAATGAAAATTGAAGAATACATCGATGTCGATCTGAAATGGAATTTTTGAATTCGGCAGCCACCATTTCCCAATTTTCTAATCAATGGCGCCGCACTGAACATGCCAGCACCATATCTTCTTCAACTTGCTCCATTTTTAAAGAAGGTTTAGAGTTTTAGAAGAACTAAATCACATGGTAAATTTATAATCCAATTTTTTTCTTCTTAAAATGGGCCTTGCATTAATTAGTAGTGGTTATATTTGGTAAAAATCTTATGTTGGTCAAATATGTATTAAATGAATAAGACTAGCTAATGAAAATGTGGCAAAAAGAAACAAGTTGTATTCCCTTTTCTAAAATAACATTTCTTTTTTTTACCATATTAGTGTTTTGTTATGAAATTGTTCATTTTTTCCAAGCTGAATTTGGAAATATTACTCACTTTTTTAAAAAAAGAAGTTGTCAATTTTTTTTATAAAAGAGAAATGAAGCGACCGTTTTACAAAACACTATTAATGTCGGTCTCCCGCTCTAAGTCTATAGCAATCTATTGATTTGTCCAGACTCACCACACTCATAGTAGGACTAGGAACCACAATATACTGAGAAGAATCTGAATATACTGAATGGTCAACATGACCTGAAACCTCTAACAACAACCCTGAGATGTCTGAACCAAGTTGTAGGAGCCTTGTCCAAAATAACCTCCCTCAGATGCTTGAATAGCCGCATGAACAGGTCTACTAGACTAAGAATGAAAACCCCTCCTTGAATATCTTCTACCTCCTAATATGAGGTGACACTAAAATAACAAGAAGGGCAAGACCTCTTGTCCATCAAATTCCTTAACTCCTTGCAGCGCATAAGCAATCACACTTCTTGGTTGCCTCAACCACTCTCCAAAAAGAAGCCTCAAATGAGGTTTTTTGATAAGTTACTGCATGGATATGATTATTCAAACCTCTTATTGACCCAAAACCTACAAAAGTTGCAATAAACTAACTTTCACCCAAAACAAATACCAAACTTCCCTCGAAACCTTTGAAAAATCAACCAGACCTCTCCAAGGCCTAATATCATCCCCCAGGTCCGATGGGATCGTCAAAAATTCAATCAGCGCGTTTTAATTCCAAATGTTGACCAAGGTCAACTCCTGCCCTAATTTCACTTAAAATTCCAACTCAAGGGCTCAAATCCACATAATAACTCAAAAACTGAAAACGACAACATACCTAGACCAAATTTTACATTCTAGAGCTGATGGAACTAATGGAATTCCATTTTGAGACTCATAGCACCAATTGTTACCAAAAATAACTTTTGACAACTTTAACTCTTTGAAACTCTAAAACTTAAAAAAATCACAACTTTTCAATGAAATTTCAAAAATGACTTCATAAATTGATCAAACATGACTTGGGGCAACTATCGGGAGGGGTAAAATGGAAATTTTCTGAAAATTTCTAAAAATGACCTTCAGGATCATTGCCGCTCATGGCCTCTAGCCATGGTAGCACATGTTCTCAACATATGTTAGAGAGTCAAACAAGTAATCTTAGTAACCAATGGAATCAAGTACGCACAATAAGAAAGAAAAATGAACTTTACTAGACTCATCTTGTACTTGTGAGACTTGTGAACTTAATGCTCTGATACTAACCTTTCATTACCCTAAATCAGAAAAGTTATGACACCTAGCTCAACCGCACAAAAAGGGGAGCCAACCCAAATAACTCACCCAAACACAAAACATAAATATAAGAAAGGTAACAGTTTAAGTCAACAAGCAACTCATTTTCTGAAATATTTAAAGAAATGTGGAAAACTCATACAGAACCATCCCAAAACATGAAGATACATATACATGCCTCTGTGAATTTAAGTACAACTCAATGAGTTTTAAAATCATCCAAAGGAGGGAAACCAACATAAAGTAAGAGGATATAAGACATCCAGGAATTATGCAGATCAACCAAGCAGTTATATTAGAATCTTGAGAGAATTTATCTTAGCACCACTACCGATCACGGCTCAAAGGTAATTGGCTTCTAAGTTGCATAAAAAGGTATAGAAATAAATAAATGTGAGTATGAATCGGCATGTACTCAACAAAATTATCAACTGACCCTTATCCAAAGCGACGGCGACGATCAACCCTAAACTACCCTAACTTGTTCAAACTCGAATATCAAAACATCTATATAAGACTCAGACTAGCAGCTACGATTGCTTTTCATGACTGCAACTGAGTGCTCAGTGCTCACGATCGAAAACTACCAACCCAAATGATCATCATGAATGTGACAAACCCCTCACGAGCGTAAATTCCCAAACACAATCAAACCCGACCTGGCTAGATTTTTTATCAGATGTGCATTTTACTCTCTCCATTCAGTTTTACTTGTTATATTTGGACTTTACACGGCCATTCATAAAATAATTATTGACATGACTATTTTACCACATTACCCCTATTAATATTGTTTAGTATTAAGTCTTGGAAAATTATTTGGGAAGTAAGCTATTAATGCTAAGGGTAGAACATTTAAAAATAATTATCTTTTCCTAATATGTGAAAAGTGACAAGTAAAATAAAAATAAATTTAGAATAGTACATAAGTAAAACTGAACAGGAGAATGTTAACCTAACCTTATTAATAATGCTATGAAAATCTAAATTTGACTAATACTCTACTATTTTATGTGGTTATTCAATATTATGGGTAGTATAAAAAAACTATCTTGAATAGTGAAAATGAACAAGTAAAATGAAACATTTATTTTTAGTATAGGGAATACTCCCTCCGTTTATCTTTACTTGTCCATTATAATAAATATAGTTGTCAAAATTTACTTATTTTGTTTGAAAAATCAAGAGATAATTTATTATTTTTGTCACGCCCTGAGCCTACACCCTGGGCGGGACTGGAACTCGAGAACCATTGCTGGGCCCAAGCAAACCATTTGCCTCGCTACACCCTCAGCGGAAGACTTTAAGCATTAATAAGATAAATCAAATGAAAATTTACTCAAATGTCTCAAATACACTCAAAATGTTTGAGAAACAAACATTCAACTAGCCAAAGTGGCAACCCAAGTCTTAACATAAACAACTGAAAATGGAAAGACTAATGAACTATAACTATCCGTCTACGAAACCTCTAAAACTATGAGGGATGTTGGGACAAGACCCTTGATCATCCTAACAACTGAAAATGCTAAATATATTGGAAAGGGATCCTCCGAAAAGCAAGGATGTTGACCAAAAGAATCTGAGTGCTCGACTGGATAAACGAAACACTGGATGTTGATCCTAATTACCTGTATCAGCATCATAAAATGATGCAGGCCAAATGGCGTCAACACATTGAATGTACGAGCATGTGAGGGGAAAACTAAAAATGACATAAGCTTGAACTGAAATTTGAAAGAAACACTTATCTCGGCTTTACTAAACTTATGGATTCTCAACTCAATGCAGAAATAAAAAATAGTAAAGATGCAGTTTCTATAAATCATTTAAAACAATAGATAACATCTTAAAATATTGCAAAATACAATAATATCTTAGTTGTAAATAAGAATACAAAAATAAACTTTGTTTGGGAGATTCTCTAACTGACAACTATCACTATGAGCTATTTGATGATACAACGTCTCACCTACGCTGCTAGAAATGTCATGTAACTTGCCGGGATACAGAACGCCTCAACTAAGTGGATCCATTATTCTCTGCTAAAAAGTATAAAGGAATCATCTAAAAAAATTGACCCTTTCTACCCACGTTGGCTACATGATTTATGGAGAGTTGAGTTATTATGAACTAGTCCCCATATCGGTGCTCAATACTACTCCAAAAATACTCAGCTCATATGTTTAAGAACATAACTCTTTCTATGTGATTTGAGGTTATTACTCAAAAACTTATCTCTTAAAAGAGATGAAACTCAAAATTACTCATGAAAACTCATTTGGAAATCAGGGTTTCCTCTCATCTTAAATGTGAAAACATTTACTCTTTGGGAATACTTAGTTCCCATATATCATTTTAAAGAAATGAACTTGGATTTACTCTTTCTCAAACTCAATTCTTAAGTCTTTAAAACAAGTTTAAAATGATTTACAAAGACTTTTGAAAGACTCTAAGAACTCTCTTGACTTGACTCTTAGCTGTATCTTGAATTTGAATTATGGAGAATGGTCTAAAATACCCCTCAAGTATTTGAATTGGTACAAAGTTACCCTCCATGCATCTATTGGCCCTAAAATAACTCTAATGTCCACCTTTCGGGTCAAAAATGCCCTCGATGTTAGTCCTTTGACTCATATTTGCCCTTATTTTGAATAGCTCCCTTAAAGTAAAATTATTAAATATTTATTTAGTGTATTGCTTAATCTAATTGGTCCAAGTTTAAACCCTTCTCAAATGAATAATAATAATGATATTTTAAAAATTCTATTTTTCTATAAAACACATATGATTCATAATTTAACCCGATACACTTGAAAATAATATCGAAAAAATAATTAATTTCATGATATCTTCCTATTGGCCTATTTTAAATCGACCCCAATTTATTATAATGTAAGCCAACTCATAAATGGGGATCCAACTAAAATCCATACTTACCTCGATTGATTCTCCATCTAAAAAAATTATTATTTTCATTAATATAAAATTTTCTCTCAATTATCAACTGTCTTGTTCATTTTCTCTTTTATTCCTTTTTGTAATCTCTTTTTTTTAATTAGGATATCTGGGACTCAAACTTGAAATAAACTCACATATTTATATTTTTTTAATTAGTATTATTGTCATGATGGGATGAGGGTGGGGAAAAGAGAAATGATTATTTTTATTCTTTTATTTTTAATTTTGGGAACACACAAAAGAAAAATGTAATATTTGTACATATTTGCTTAATTAAGTCATCTTTTATTGAACTAATTATTTCTATAGGAATGCATCGTTATTTTCATCCATTTTTTCTCTTGTTTGTCATAAAAAAAATTAAATGGTAGACAAGATCCAAATAGGAAACAAAGGGAAGAGATAGGAAGTGAAGGGCCGGGGAGGGAGGAGTGTAGAGAGTAGATGCCTAACCTTTTTATAATTTTAAATTTACTATGAAATTCAAAATCAAGTCAATCATGTGAGATTATATATTAAGTAATTTGAAATTATTTTAACGAAAAAGGGCCTAAAATGCCCTTAAACTATGAGGTTTGGTATAGTATTACCCTTCATCCACCTAAAGAGTGATCTGTTAGACATAAGGGTATTTTTTAGCCAAAAGGTGAACTTCAGGGGCATTTTAGGGCCGATAGGTGGATGGAGGGTAATTTTGTACAAATTCAAATACTTGAGGGGCATTTTAGGCCCTTCTCCATTTGAATTATGGATTCAAGGGTTATGATATCATTTATGGATGATCTCCAGATGTTTAAAGGTACCTTAGAGTATAGAAACAACTAGAAAACATAGGTACAATTCGAGGAAACTCAAACAGAAAGAAGTGGGAAAGGGTAGAGGACCTGGCAACCCTGGTGTACAGAGTGGCGCAGGCGCCCCAGGGAGTAAACTATAGAACACTTCCTCTGGCGCACTGAGTGTCGCGGTGCACCAAACCCCTGCCCAGAAAACCCAAAAATTTTCTTGTTCGTGTTTCGACCCTAAAGCGTCTAGATTTGATTGGTTTCTTTCCCAAACACTTAGATTCGAATACCCAACCAAAGTATACAAGAGTCTACTAAAAAAAAAAACCTTAAATTACATCAAATCATCTCAAGAACACCTCCAAAACCCATCAATCAAGAATCAAACGAAGCTTCAACAAAATTCATCAGGAACTCATATACTCTGCTTATAAGAACGTAAATACGCTGAATTTAATCATGATTGGCGCATGGATGAACGAACCCAATGCTATGTGATCTCACATACCTCTTAGGGACTAACCCTTGGCGAAATCCGCAAGGAAAATCTCAAGAATGCGATGAACCTTGGCTTTTCTTCTCTATTCTCTTCTCTCAAGCCCTAGCGTAATTTTGTAATTGTGTAAACTGAACCAAATCAATTTAGACCCCAATTAAATTACTAAAAATGAATTATACTAATTGTTTCGGGAAAATACCAAAATACCCATTCTTAAATCCGGGTTACTTTCCTTAATTGGACAACCCAACTTCAAACAGACATATCTCCCTCATACGAGCTCAAAAATTAGCAAACTCAGTGGCGCTGGAAAGATCTTTTGATATCTTGTGTCACACTAACTCATCTTATACTGAGAGTTATGGTCTTTTGAAGTTGACTCAAAACTCATACTTAAGATAACTTGTCAAATTTCAGATTTTCATTATTTCCAAAAATGTTTCTTTCTAATTATAGCTCTTTCAAATAGCAAGGTGTTACAATATCTCCCCCTTGGAAGCATTCGTCCTCGAATGAGATTACTCTAAGTTGGCTAAGGGTGTAACATCTAACATTCAGCTCAAAAAGCAAGCAAAATATAAATACAACATGCCAACTTAAAACAAATGCCAAGAAAAGGATTAGTACCTTAATTTGGAATTTCTCTAGACCCAAAGAGATGTGGGTATCTCTTCTTCATATCCTCCTACAAACTGATTTCTCCAAAGAACCTTGATTGATGCTACTTCCTTGGTTCTTAACTTGTGAACAGGAACCTCATCATAAGATAAGTCATCCTTCATACTAATATCTTCAGTATGTATTATAAGGGAGGGATCACCCATCCAATTCTACAACATGGAAATGTGAAAAACCGGATAAACCACATCTAACTCTTGGGGTTGCTCTAACTGATAAGCTATGTTACCGATCCTCTTGGAGATCCTGTAAGGATCAATATATCGGGGACTAAGCTTCCCCTTCTATCCAAATCTCATAACACCCTTCATGGGTGAAACCCTCAAGTATACCCAATCATCTACTTCAAATTCTAAGTCTCTTCTCCTAACATCAGTATAGGATTTTTGACGACTCTGCACTATTTTCAACCTCTCTTGAATAACCTTCACTTTCTCTATAGCTTGATGAACTAAGTCTGGTCCTATCAATCCAGCTTCACCAACTTCAAACCATCCAATAGGAGATCTGCATCGTCTCCCACAAAGAGCCTCATACGGAGCCATTTGGATTGTAGAGTGGTAACTATTGTTATAGGCAAACTCAATGACAGGTAGGTTATCATCCCAATTCTCCTTGAAATCAATCACACAAGCCCTCAACATATCTTGTAAAGTCTGAATGGTGCGCTCTGCTGGACCATCACTCTGAGGATGAAAAACAGTACTCAAGTTCACCTTTGAACCCAAACCTTTCTGGAATGCTTCCTAAATTGTGCAGTAAATTATGCACCTCCATTTGAAATAATAGACACCAATACTTTATAAAGTCTGATTACCTCTTGAAATATAACTTTGCATAATCTTCTGCTGAATGGGTAGTCTTTACCGGTAAGAAATGGGCTGATTTAGTCATTCGATCTACAATCACCAAAATTGAATCATGTTGTCTGCGAGACTGTGGTAAACCTGTGATGAAGTCCATATTGATCATCTATCACTTCCATTCCGGAAGATCTATATTCTGAGCCATACCAACGAGCCTCTGGTGCTCTACCTTAACTTGTTGGCAATTTGAACACTTAGAAACAAACTTTGCAATGCCCTTCTTCATACTACTCCACCAATAAACCTCTCTCAAATCACGATACATCTTTGTGGAACCCGGATGGATAAAACATCTGGAGCTATGAGCTTCCTCCATGATCCTCTCTTGGAGTTAATCCACCTTTGGTATACACAATCTACCTTGATACCTCAATACACCATCCCTCCACCCCTTGTTCAAAAGCCATAAATTATTGCTTATGAACATTTGCCTTCAATTCAAGTAAAACAGTATCTTGGTCTTGTTTCTCTTTACTTCGGACACTAATGAAGATTCAGCCCCATTCATCACCATTATTCCTCCTTCATCCATTAAACGAACTCCTAATCGGGAAAGTCTGTGCACATATTTAGCTAAATCTTTCTTGTCTTCCTCAAAATGGGAAGTACTATCCATAGATAATCTCCTCAAGGAATCAACAACAACATTAGCCTTACCTATGTAATAGAGGATACACATGTCATAATCCTTGAGTAACTCTAACCACCTTCTCTTTCTGAGGTTAAGCTCTTTCTGACTAAACACATGTTGAAGGCTCTTATGATCAGTGAACACATCTACATGAACACCATAAAGATAATGACGTCATATTTTCAAAGAAAATACTACCGTAGGGAACTCTAGATCATGGGTTGGGTAATTATTCTCCTGAATCTTAAGCAATCTGGTGGCATAAGCGATAACTTTACCATTTTGCATTAATACACAACCCAAGCCAACTCTAGACGCATCACAATATACCACAAAACCTTGGGTACCCTCTAGTAAGGTCAACAATGTGGCAGTAGTCAATCGCTTTTTCAATTATTGAAAGTTTTTCTCACAAACTTTAGATCATTGAAACTTAACTATCTTCTGAGTCAACCTTGTCAAAAGATATGAAATAGATGAGGACCCATCGACAAACGTTCTATAATAGCCAGCCAATCCCAAGAAACTCTTAATATCAGTTGGAGATGTGGGTCTAGGACAATTCTGCACTGCCTCTATTTTCTTAGTGTTAACTCGAATTCCATCATCGGACACAATGCGACCTAAGAATACCATAAACTCAATCCAGACCTCACACTTAGAGAACTTAGCATACAACTCTCTATCCTTTAGAGTTTGGAGAACTACTCTGAGATGACTTGCATGATCCTCCTCATTCCTCGAATAGATTAGAATGTCATTAATGAATACGGTAACAAACATATCTAAATAAGGCTTGAATACTATATTCATTAGGTCCATGAACGTTGCAGGAGCATTAGTCAAACCAAACAACATAACTAGGAACTCATAATAACCATAAGGGGTCCTGAAAACTGTCTTAGGGATATCACTTTCTCTTACTCTTAATAGATGATAGCCTGATCTGAGGTCTATCTTAGAAAAACAAGTGGAACCCTAAAGTTGATCGAAAAGATCATCAATTCTCGGAAGTGGATATTTATTCCTGATAGTAACCTTGTTCAATTGATGGTAATCTATGCACATTCTAAAAGAACCATCTTTCTTTCTCAAAAATAAAACCAGAGCGCCCCTAGGTGAGACACTTGGTCGAATAAAACCTTTCTCAATAAGATCTTTCAACTACTCTTTTAACTCTTTCAACTTTGTTGGTGCCATCCTATATGGCAGAATAGAGATAGGACGAGTATCAGGAAGAATATCTGTACTGAAGTCTATTTCTCTCTCAGGAGGGACACCGGGAAGATTATCTAGAAAGACTTCTGGAAACTCACTCACAACTGGAACTGACTGAATAGGTGGTGTCTTAACACTAGAGTCATTAACTTGGAGTAAGTGATAGACACAACCCTTGGAAACTAACTTTCTCGCCATAAGGTTCGAAATAAAATGACCCTTAGGCACTACTGAACTACTCCTCCACTCAATAATTGGCACATTAGGAAATTGGAACTTAACAACTCGAGTTCTACAATCGACTGAGGCATAACAAGAAAGAAGTAATTCCATACCTATAATGACATCGAAATATACCATATCTAACTCAACTAAGTCAGCCATGGTGTTCTTGTGATTGATGGAAATAGTACAATCATGATAAACTCTCTCAGCTAGAATAGACTCACCAATAGGTGTAGAAACACTGAAGGGCTCAAGAAGTTGCTCAAGAAGATTATCAAAATTCATGGCAATATAAGGAGTCACAAAAGATTGTCTCGCTCCTGTATCTAGCAAAGCATAAACATCAAAAGTAAAGACTTTGATCATACTAGTGAAAACATATGGAGAATTATCTTGCTCTTAGCGACTAGTGATAGCACAAAGGCGGTTCGCTCCTCCGCATGTCCCTGAAGTAGCTCCTCTAGGTGCAGCTCTGTATAGTAGAGAAACCGAAGAAAATTAGGCTTTATTGCCCCTATATCCACTGCCCTGCCTATTCTTAGGACACTCTTTCATGAAGTGACCCTCTTGACCACACTTGAAACAACTAGTGGATCCATCACGACACGTTTCTTAGTGGTTCCTACCACACTTAGCACATGTAGGAGCTCAATTACCTCCTTGTGCCACACTACCTTGAGACTGTGCAGGTCTAGCTCTGAAATTCTGCGGACTCTGATTATTGAACTCACCTCTATTCCTTGGTACAGGTGCACTAGCAGATGATGGAGCAGGTCCTTTTTTCTTAGGTTGAATAGATGACCGGTTGGCATAACTCTTCTATTGTCCGGACACTTTCCCTGATGTCTTAGCCTTATTGTTTCTAAACTCCTCTCTATCCTTCAACTTATCCTCCTCGACCTGCTGCACATGGATTATCAGCCTTGCTATGCCCATATCACCTATTAGCATAGCTATCTTACCTTCCTTACTTGACATATCAGACAATCGAGAAACAAACAGACTCATCCTACTTTTCATATCAGCAACCATCTGAGGAGCATAATGAGAATGTTGGGTGAATTTATGGCTGTACTCGTGCATGCTCATCGATTCATGTTTAAGAGTAAGGAATTCTTGTACCTTTGCTTCTCTTAGTTCTCGGGAAAAACAACGCCCCAAGAAAGCCTCCTCAAACATAGCCCAACTCACAAGTGGTGCACCCTCAGCTCCATTCTTTTTCCATTGATCAAACCAGATTATAACGATACCCTTCAATTGGTATGCAGTTACTTGCACTCTCTCAACATCAGTAACATGCATAAACTCAAAATCCTTCTGAAGCTCTTCAACAATTTTTTCCGGATCCTCAGTGACACTTGAACTAGTGAAGCTTGGAGGATTCATCCTAAGGAACTCCCAGATTCTAGACGTGTAACACCTAGAAAATTAATAAGTGAAACTAGCGCCTAACGTTTTGTAACACCCCAGATTCTAGAAAGGAACAAAATTCCAGATTTTTAGAAGGTGCAGGTGCCACCAACGGAAGCCAACTACGAACCGTCAATCGACTGACAGCCTATCTATCAGCTCCGTCGATGGGCCAGTCAACTTTTAGTCTTCAGTCGCGAACGACGATCGACCAGTATGGATCGTCAGTCGACCAACGACCCGTTAGTTAGCTTCATCGATGGGCCAGTCAACTTTCAGTCTTCAGTTGCGAACGACGGTCGGCCAGTATGAACCGTCAGTCGACTCACGTCCCATCAGTCAGCACCGTCGATGGGCCAGTCAACTTTCAATACTCAGTCGCAAAAGACGGTCCACCAGTATGAACAGTTAGTCGACTCATGTCCCGTCAGTTAGCTCCGTCAGTGACTCCGACAACTTTTAAGTCAGGGGTCTTTTGGTCTTTTCCTTGTTCATTTGGCTCCTAAACTACGTCGTTTACACCCTAAATTATGAGGTTTTAGTCAGTTTAAGCCAAGAAACATACCTAGAACTTACCTTAGTCAAAATCATTAATCAAAACTTAGAAAATTAGATGCGTAAGAAGAAAATGAGGCGACCAACCCTAGTTCAAGAACACAACAATTTTCCTCCAGTTCCAGCCCTGAAATCGAAGGATTTCTCCATGGAATTTGTCACTAGGTATGTGGGATTTCACTAGTGGGTTCCTTTTACCAATTACGTCCCTAGATTTCAGTTAGATTCTTGAACTTCAGCAGATTATCATGAATTAGTTATTTACATGTTCCAAATCAGATTATTATGTTATTACTCAGTTTATTGCATGAATTTTAGAACCCTAGCTAATTATTTCTTTAGTTCTTGAATTACTTATGCTACGTCAGATATTTTAGTTATTCAGTTATACATGACTCAGTTAGGAATGCATCATTATTAGATAAATTATTGCATTCTCAGTTTGCATGTTCAGTTTTGAGCTATCCTGTATTATAGAAACTCAATCGTAATGTGTCAAATACTTAATAAATTGGGAGTAGCATAATATCGAGTTGGACTAGGGTCAGTCACCCATATAGTCCCAGAACTACGAGTCACATAGGTGTTAGTCCCCTCTGTGGGTAGCTTTTAGTGATCACGCCAGTCATGCATCTATACCTATGGCAGAGTATATTGGGTCCTCTCAATGGGGAGTATACATCAGACTCCACATTTAGCTTATGTGGTTTTATTGTCGGTTATTAGTAGATCCCACAGTTTATTCAGGTTCCATTTCATTGACCACATTTCAGTACAGTCAGTATTCAGTCTTAGCATGTTAAAAATTGGTCATTGCATTCAGTTAGCTCAGCATCTATATCATGTTCATACTATTGCTTTATTGGTCTATTTAGTTATGATTATATTTCAGCTTTACTCTATCTTACATGCTCATTACCTTTCAAGTACTGATGCATACTCTGCGCTACATCTTCTTGTGATGTAGGTTCCCGATCTCCAGTTCAGCAACATCAGTGGTGAGTTCTCACTCTTCGAGGACAACAGTCACGTTATCTTTTCATTATTTTAGTCTTTTAGTTTCAGTTTTGCTACACTTAGCTGGGGCATGTCCTAGCACTTCTAGTCAGTTAGAGGCTATTTTCAGACATAGTTAGATTCAACTTAGTAGTTGAGTTTGATGTTCTTTTGTATTAAACTCTCAGATATGATATTCAGTTTTAGTATATGGGTATTCTCCATCTTTTCAGATTTACTTATTATTGGCTTTCGTAAGAATTTTATTTCTCAGTTTATCTTTAGTATGCTCATGATTATACCAGCAGGGTTAGCTTGGGGTCACTTGTAATCCTAGGTCCCGTGTCCATGTCTTGGGGGTTGCTCGGGGCGTGACAAACTTGGTATCAGAGCACTAGGTTTAAGAGTCCTAGGATGTCTGAAAAGACGCACTAAGTAGAGCAATTTTTATGGGTGTGAAGTGCACCACATCTAATGAGAGGGACGCTACAAAGTGTTTTAGGAAAACTCTTCATTTTCTTATTACTCTTATCGTGCGTAAGGTATAATCTAATTCCATTCTAACTTGACGTTCTACGTTTCAGTGATCATGCCTCCTCGTAGAGCTAACGCCAGGAATATGAATACTAGGAATGCAAACGTAGCTCCTCCAATCCCAGATCAAGAAGTTTCGAATGCAGAATTCTGGAACGCCATTCAGATGTTGTCTCAGAGCATTGCCAACCAGAGCAATCAGCGGGTCCAGCTCCAGCAAACACTAATGTTGCCTCTGCTGCAGCCAGAGAGCGAGACTTTGTTAGGAAGAATCCACCAGAGTTCTTAGGATCATAGGTTGGAGAAGATCCCCAGAACTTCATTCATGAGGTCAAGAAGATCTTTGAACTGATGCAGGTAACTGGGAACGATCGGGTTGAGTTAGCATCTTACCAACGTAAAGATGTAGCTCATATTTGGTATACTCAGTAGAAGGAGAACAGGGGTACAGATGCAGCTTCTATCACTTGGGATTGCTTTAGTGAGACCTTCCTCGACAGGTCTTTCCCAAGAGAGCTAAAGGAGGCAAAAGTTCAGGAATTTATGTACTTGAGGCAAGGTAATATGACAGTCCAAGAGTATGGTCTCAAGTTTACCCAACTCTCCAAGGATGTTTCTCACATGGTTGTTGATCTAGGTCTCAGATGAATAAGTTTCTATATGAAGTGTCAGACTTGGTGAAAACATAGTGTAGAAATGCCAGGTTACTTGAAAATATAAACATCTGTAGGCTCATGACTCATGCTCAACAGGTTGAGGGTAATAAGCTTAGAGAACAGGTTAAGGAGAACAAGAAGGCTAGGACCAAAAACTATGACTACTTTTAGCAAAAATTGGGTGTTGGGAATCGCTCACAGGGTCAACAGAAATTTTCAACTCCAGCACCTTCATCAGCTAGTGTTCCATCCTCCAAGTTTAGACAAGATCAGAAAGGTAAGGCATCAGGCTCTAAGTCTCAGGGAAATATTTCAGGAACCCAACTTGCCCTAAGTGTGGTAAGAACTATCCGAGTGAGTGCCTTGCAAGAAAGAAAGGATGCTTTGGGTGTGATCAATTTGGTCACATGTTGAGGGATTGACATTCTAAACAGGGTCAAAAAGGTAATGCTAATCGATCCCAGTCTACAACTTCAGCAGCACCAGCAGTCACCCGACTCAACAGGGTAACTCTTCTATTACAGGTGGCGGACAACACCAAAACAGGCTCTATGCTCTTCAGGCACGCCAGGATCAGGAATATTCTCCTGATGTAGTCACTGGTACGTTACGAGTCTTTGATCTCGATGTTTATACTTTGTTAGATCCAAGGGTTATTGTTTCCTTTGTTACTTCTTATATAGCAGTTAAGTTTGATGTTGGTCCAGACACTCTCTCCGAACCCTTCTCAGTCCCTACTCTAGTCGGTGACCTAGTTATAGCTAAACGGGTATACAGAAATTGCCCTATTACAGTCTCTCAGAAAGTCACCTCATCAGATCTTGCAGAGTTAGAAATGGTAGACTTCGATGTCATTCTAGGCATGGATTGGTTACATTCCTTTAATGCCTCAGTCGATTTTAGAACTAGGATTGTTCATTTTTAGTTACCAGAAGAACCAATCTTAGAATGGAAGGGTAGTAGCTTAGCGCTTATTGGTCGATTCATTTCTTACCTTAAGGCCAGAAAGATGATCTCTAAGGGTTATCTCTATCATCTAGTTCGAGTTACGGATTCAAGCTCTAAAACCCTAACTCTTGAGTCAGTTCCTGTTGTTAATGAGTTTCTAGAAGATCTTCCCGGAGTTCCTCCCGATAGGGAAATCAACTTTGGAATTGATCTCCCTCCAGATACCCAGCCTATCTCTATTCCTCCTTATAGAATGGCTCCAGCTGAGCTTAAGGAATTGAAGGAGCAGTTGAGAGACCTTCTAGATAAGGGCTTCATCAGACCTAGTATTTCACCATAGGGTGCACCAGTGTTGTTCGTAAAGAAGAAAGATGGTTCTCTCAGAATGTGCATTGACTATAGGAAGTTGAATAAGGTCACAATCAAGAATAAGTATCCCATCCCCAGGATTGATGACTTGTTTGACCAACTTCAGGGTGCTAGTCATTTCTCAAAGATAAACCTCAGATCAGGTTATCATCATCTTAAAGTCAGAGATAGTGACATTCCGAAGATAGCCTTTAGAACTCGGTATGGTCATTATGAATTTATAGTTATGTCATTTGAACTAACCAATGCTTCTGCAGCTTTCATGGACATGATGAAAAGAGTGTTCAAGCAGTATTTGGACTTGTTTGTTATCGTCTTTATTGATGATATCCTCATTTAGTCTAGGAATGAGTAAGAACATGCGAGTCATTTGAGGGTTGTCCTGCAAACTCTAAAGGATCGCCAGTTATTCACAAAATTTAACAAGTGCGAGTTTTGGTTACAATCAATTGCTTTTCTTAGGCATATAATATCCAGCAAAGGGATCCGAGTGGATTCCCAGAAAATAGAAGCAGTGAAATAATGGGCCAGACCTACCTCTCCTGCAGATATCAAAAGTTTCTTGGGTCTAGTGGGATAGTACAGAAGGTTCGTGGAAGGATTTTCATCCATAGCCTCACCATTGACTACGTTGACTCAGAAGATGGTCAAGTTTCAGTGGTGAGATGATTGTGAGAAAAGCTTCACAGAATTGAAAACTAGGTTGACTACAACTCTTGTTTTGTCTCTACCAGAGGGTTCAGACGGTTATGTGATCTATTGTGATGCATCCAGAGTCACCCTAGGTTGTGTGTTGATGCAGCGAGGTAAGGTTATAGCTTATGCTTCCAGACAACTTAAGGTTCATGAGAAGAATTATCTGACTGATGACTTCGAGCTTGCAGCGGTGGTGTTTGCACTGAATATTTGGAAGCCCTACTTGTATGGTGTTCATGTAGATGTGTTCACAGACCATAAGAGCCTTCAATATGTGTTCACCCAAAAAAAATTGAATCTTCGCCAGAGAAGATTGCTTGAGTTCCTAAAGGATTATGACATGAGGTGCATTACCATCCTAGTAAGGCAAATGTAGTAGGACATGCCCTTAGTAGACTATCTATGGGTAGTGTAGCACATATTGAGGAACAAAGAAAAGAGCTAGCAAAGGATGTTCACAGACTTGCTAGCCTAGGAGTTCATCTTATGAGCATATCAGATGGTGTGTAACGGTTCAGAATGGGTCAGAATCTACTTTGGTAGTGGAGGTTAAAGAAAAGCAAAACATTGATCTAATATCGCTTGAACTCAACGGTGCAGTCCATCAACAAAGAGTTGAAGTTTTCTCCCAAGGGGGAGATGGTCTGCTTCGCTACTAGGGTCGATTATGTGTTCCTAATATGGGCGAGTTGGGACAACATATTCTTGCAGAGGCCTATAACTCCAGATATTCTATCCATCCAAGTGCCACTAAGATGTACCGCGATCTGCGGGAAGTCTATTGGCGGAATGGTATGAAAAGAGATACAACAGATTTTGTGGCTAAGTGCCCCAATAGCCAGCAAGTCAAGGTAGAACATTAAAAACTAGGAGGTATGACTCAAGAGATTGACATTTCTTCTTGGAAGTGGGAAGTGATCAACATGCACTTCATAACAGGTTTACCTCGTACTCGCAGACAGCATGACTCCATTTGGTGATAGTTGATAGAATCACTAAGTCTTCACACATTTTGGCGGTCAAGACTATAGATTCGGTAGAGGAGTACACCAAGCTTTACATTAATGAGATTGTGAGGTTGCATGGGGTTCGTTTTCCTATCATCTCAGATAGAGGTCCTCAATTTACCTCTCATTTTTGGAAGTCGTTTCAGAAAGTTCTTGGTACTCAGGTTAACCTTAGCACAACATTTCATCCGCAGACAGATGGGCAGGCAGAGCGTACCATTCAGACCTTAGAGGACATGTTGAGGGCTTGTGTGATCAACTTCATGGGTAGTTGGGATGATCACCTTCTTTTATAGAGTTTGCCTACAATAATAGTTACCATTCCAGCATTCAGATGGCCCCGTATGACACATTGTGAGGGCGTAGATGTAGATCTCCTGTTGGTTGGTTTGAAGTAGGTGAAGCAGCCTTGATAGTACCAGATTTAGTTCATGAAGCTATGGAGAAAGTGCAACTCATTAGGGATAGACTTAAGATAGCCCAGAGTCGCCAGAAATCTTATGCATATGTAAGGAGAAGGAAACTAGAGTTCCAAGTTGATGATTGGGTTTTTCTGAAAGTGTAGCCTATGAAAGGGGTGATGAGATTTGGCAAGAAAGGGAAGCTCAGTCCTAGATATGTAGGCCCTTACAAGATCATGAAAAGGATTGGTAGAGTGGCGTATGAGTAAGAATTGCCAACTGTACTAGCAGCAGTGCATCCAGTTTATCACATTTCGCTATTGAAGAAGTGTGTAGGTGATCCAGCATCTATTGTACCTTTAGAAAGTGTGGCTATGAAGAATAGTCTCACTTATGAGGAGGTACCATTTGAAATCCTTGATTGTCAGGTTCGAAGGTTGAGAAACAAAGAAGTCGCTTCAGTCGAGGTTTTGTGGAAGAGTCAGTCCATAGGGAGCTACTTGGGAAGCAAAAGCAACCATAAAGACCAATTATCCTCACCTCTTTCATTTCGATTCCATTCCAGCTTGAGATAATAGTTCCTTTTTAGTTTTTTAGTCATTCATGTGCAGATCCAGTCTTAGTATTATGTTCCTTCAGTTTGTACTTGCATTTTTAGCGTAATTGCATGTTCTTCAAACTTAGTTCAGTCAGAAATCAGTTTCCAGTGTTTAGTGGTAAGGATTACAGCTTTCTCCCTCCATATCAGCTAGTTTAGTCTTCATTCGAGGATGAATGTTTCCAAGGGGAATATAATAAAACACCCCATATTCGAGAAAGGAAAAAAATTCCCAACTTTTAAAAGTTGCGGGTGCCACCGATGGAAGCCAACTACGGACCGCCAGTCGACTGACAACCCGTCAGTAGCTCTATCGATGGGCCAGTCAACTTTTAGTCTTCAGTCGTGAACGACGGTTGACCAATATGGACCAACGGTCCATCAGTCAGCTCCGTCGATGGTCCAGTCAACTTTCTGTCTTTAGTCGTGAACGATGTCGACCAGTACGGACCATCAGTCGACTCACGGCCCGTCAGTCAGCTCCGTCGATGGGCCAATCAACTTTCAGTCCTAAGTCACGAACAACGGTGGACCAGTACGGAACGTCAGTCGACTCACGGCTACTTAGTCAGCTCCGTCAGTGACTCTGACAACTTTTTAAGTCAGGGTCTTTTGGTCCTTTCCTTGTTCGTTTGGCCCCAAAACTACATCGTTTAGACCCTAAATTATGAGGTTTTAGTCAGTTTAAGCCTAGAAACATAACTAGAACTTACCTTAGTCAAATTATTAATCAAAACTTAGAAAATTAGAAGCGTAAGAAGAAAAAGAGGTGACCAACCCTAGTTCAAGAACGCAACAAGTTTCCTCCAGTTCCAGCCCTAAAATCAAAGGATTTCCCATGAAATTCGTCACCAGGTATGTGGGATTTCACTAGTGGGTTGCTTTCGCCCATTAGGTCCCTAGGTTTCAGTCAGATTCTTGATTCGCTATTAATAACTAGACCTAGGGTTTCTAGAACTTCAGCAGATTATCATGAATTAGTTATTTACATGTACCAAATAAGATTATTATGTTATTACTCAACGTATTGCATGAATTTCAGAACCCTGGATAAGTATTTCTTTAGTTCTTGAATTACATATGCTAGGTCAGATATTTTATATATTCATGCCTCAGTTATTAATGCATCATTATCAGATAAATTGTTGCATTCTCAGTTTGTATGTTCAGTTTTGAGCTATCCAGTATTACAGACACTTAGTCATAATGTGTCAAATACCTAATCTATTGTGAGTAGCATAATACCAAGTTGGACTACGGTCAATCACCCATATAGTCCCAAAACTACGAGCCACATAGGTGTAAGTCCCCTCTGTGGGAAGCATTTAGTGCTCACGCCAGTCATGTCTCTATACATGTGATAGGGTATATTGGGTCCTCTTGATGGGGCGTATACATCAGACTCCACATTTAGCTCATGTGGTTTTATTGTCGGTTATTAGTAGCTTCCACAGTCCAGTCAGATTCCATTGCATTGACCATATTTCAGTATAGTCAGTATTCAGTCTTAGCATGCTACAAATTGGTCATTGCATTCAGTTAGCTCAGTATCTATATCATGTTCAGATTATATTATTGTTTTATTACTCTATTCAGTTATGATGTTATTTCATCTTTACTCTATCATACATGTTCAGTACCTTTCAAGTACTGACGCATACTCTGCGCTACATCTTCTTGTGATGTAGGTTCGGATTCTCAACATCCAGATCACGTGTAGATCGGTTCCCGATCTCTAGTTCAGCAGCATCAGTGGTGAGCCTCACTCTTCAAGGACAACAGTCATGTTATCTTTTCATTGATTCAGTCTTTTAGTTTCAGTTTTGTTAGACTTAGCTGGGGCATGTCCTATCACTTCTAGTCAGTTAGAGGCTTTTTTAAGACATAGTTAGATTCAGCTTAGTTTTTGAGTTTGATGTTCTAATGTATTAAACTCTCAGATCTGATATTCAATTTTAGTATATGGTTATTCCCCATCTTTTCAGATTTACTTATTATTAGCTTCCGCAACAATTTATCTTTAGTATGCTCATGATTATGCCAGTAGGGTTAGCTTGGGGTCACTTGTGATCCTAGGTCCCGTGTTTGTGTCTCAGGGGTAGCTCAGGGCGTGACACATTTTATGCATAATTTGGAGTTGTAAAATAACCAAAAAATTGACTAAGTATAAGTTGAAGAGAGGGTTCAAGGAAGGTGAAAGGCTTTACTACCCCTAAAAGCACTCTTGAACATTTCCTTATCCGTGTGGGAAAAAAGGTATTGTTCAAGAGAGGCTTCAAGGAAGGTGAAAGCCTTCACTACCCTTAGAATCCCCCTTGAACCAATGCCTTAGCCAATTTTTGCAAGAGGTCAGTCCACGCGAGGGTTAAAGGAACTTGGAGGACCCCACTGCACGTGGAGCACCTCACGTGAAGGGAGGACTGCCTTAGTCGAGTGAAGACTGCCTTAGTTCGCCTAGGCAATGTGCACATTCAAGTGAGGGTCCACGGCACATGGACAAGCTCACTACCCGTGTAGACCCTCGTGGACAATGCCTTAGCCTTAAAAATCTTAATGCACAAGTCCAAGGGAGGGTCCATGGCCAGTAGACCACTCGAAGGACCTAAAAAGCTCCCTTGGACTTTGCCCTAGTTTTTTTTGGCAAGTCCATGTGGGAAAGGGGCAATTTTGTAAATTTTATTTTAAAGTCCTATTTTTAAATGGGTATATTTCATATTAGTTTTAAATAAATATATAAGGTATTTCTATTCATTAAACACCCAATCAAAAACATTTTCACCAAAGACCCAAATCAAAATCAAAAGTTCATCTTCCTCACAATATTTCTCTCTCTAAAAACCCAAGAAGAAGAAGAGTAAAATTGAAGTTTGGGCTGCAAGAAATCAAGGGTTTTTCATCAAATTCTTCAAGGATTCATCATCAAGGTATGGTAGTTTTCATCTTTGGGTAGATTCCTCCCAAAGAGCCCCTTCAAAACTTGATTTCAAAACTTCCAATTTTCCCCAATTTAAAGGGTTTTGTTCAAAATTTATGAGCTCTCTTTAAAAATGATTTCAATGGTTTAATTATGTTGGGTTATGATTGAATTGATGATTTATGGTTGAATTTTGGTGAAATTCCCCCAAGAACCCATGGATCCCCTCTATTGCTAAATTTTGATCTTAATGTGGGTTAATTGATTTTAGAAGTACGTAAATGGGTCCTGTATGAAATAATTGGAATTGACTGAATTGTGATATTATCCATGTCTATTGTAGAAATTCTAGGTGTTGGGTTCAATATGATTCATTATTCTTGATGGGTAAATAATTAGAATTTGTTCATGAATATGAGAATTATGCATGTGCTTCAAGAATTATGTTGAGATTAAAGATCCTATGACTATAGTGTAATTGTGGTATTGATTGAAAGATCATTCTCCCCTATACCCTTACACATTATTATGTATGAATTAATCATCACTACAATGCAATTGTGTTATTATTGAAAGGTTATTCTCAATTATACACTTGTGAATGATGATGATATATTGTGAAAGGTTTCCTCAATGTAATGATACATCTTGAATTGGTAGTCTTAGGGCATCTTCTTCTTGTGTAATTGAAAGTGATCTTGATTGATGTACCTTGAATTGTAGGCTTAGGGCATCCTCTTCTTATGTAATTAATGTAGCTTGACTTAATGAACATTGAATCAGTAGACCTAATGGTGGTAGCCCTTGCATAAATGATTAATGAGGTATTCTAAGGCTATGTCTTGAATCGGTAGACCTAATGGTAGTATCCCTTTCATGAAGAGTCTATGAAATACTACAATGATGTACCTTGAACAGGTAGACCTAATGGTGGTAGCCCTTTCATGTGTATAGTTATGAACCTGGAATCGGTAGATCTAATGGTGGTAGACCTTTCTTGAGGATTCAATGAGCTATCCTAATAATGTACCTTGAATTGGTAGACCTAATGGAGGTTTCCCTTTCATGTGTTAATGATGTACTTTGACTCGGTAAACCTAATGGTGGTAGCCCTCTCAAGTATAATAATGTTAATGAGAATGAACTACTCTATGGAAATGTAAGCTTAGCACCGAGTGGATATGGTAAGATGGAAGCTCTCCCATGTTAGGCCGGGTTTCAATGAACATCTTTCTTATCCCATAACTATGTGCCCGCATAGGTTATTAGCTAGTAGATCCACTTAAGCTAATATGTTATTGGTCCTACCTTAGGCAAGTAGACCAACTCTTTTCGGTATGAGACATGACATCAAATTCCATGTTAAGTGATGAGTCCACAAGTTGGACTCATTTAGGGGTTTATTTTGATAGAAATAGTGTCCTCAATTGCTTATTTTGTCTCAATATCTGATGAAAACTTTTAAGTTTCAAGTATTTGAAGTTGTAGTGGAAGCATGGACAATTAGGCGCAACAAGGAACAAAAAGGCTGAAAAGATAAAAGAAGTTGAAGCCTGATCATCGCCAAAGGGATGCACTTCGCCATTTGTTCCAGTACGCGAAGCCCTGAAGGAGAAGGGTCAAAAAGGCAATGAAAGGAGCAGTCGGCGCTTCACTGAATAGTTGCGCAAAGAAGTACTATACTGCCCAATGGTCCAGAACGTGAAGATGTTGAAGGCAAGAACGAAACGGCGATGACACAGAAGAAGGGCGAGTCGCCGAATCATTCGGCGACATCGACTAACCTCGCCGAGTGATCCGCCAACACTAATTTTTGAAGTCTATAAATACTAAACTCTTTATTAATTTTTGGGTATGTGAGAGAGTGGATTTATTATTATATTTTCATCCTAGAATAGTACTTTTTGGGATATTTTTCTCTCAAGTTTGGAGAGGGTTTTGTGGGAGACTTGAAGAAAGAAGAATTTCATCTTCCCCAAGTTGGAAGTGGGCCTTCTCCATTCTTCTTCCTTTGCTTAAATAAAGGTTTAATTTCTTATACCCATTTGATTTTAGTAACATTTTAGGTGTATTTTGTTATTTCTTAATGTGTGGCTAAAAACCCCCATTCTTGGAATGTGATTTAGAAAATATGTGTTGATATTGTTGTTGGGTCTTGCTTGCTGATAGGTTAGATGTATTTTAATGGTGATTTCACCAAGTGGTTGTGGTTTAATTTAATGGGTTTGTAGTTACAAATACAAAACCACCCATGTGTTTTCGGCTTGCCCGAGAGAGAGGTCGCGAAACCAAGACCACTGTACTGATGGCCTAAGGAGTGGCTCAACAATAGGTTCAGCCCAAGAGGGTGAGCCCTTGTCCCATATCCTAACACTCAGCTCGAGAGAGTGAGTGGGGTAAGGCGTAGGCTGGCCTTCATACGTCAAATGGGTGTCCGAGAGGAATGCATTTTAAACGGGGTAAGTTGCCCGAGAGGGAAGTTATTTCCATCTAAAGCTTAGCCTAGTCACTATTATCTTGAAAATTTCCCATCGAAAGCATGTACCCAACAATTTATCTCAACTTGTATTGCGGTCACACGCCAAGAACTTTTCCCCATAATTGATTTTCTTGTTATTTCTGTTGTTTTTACTACTTATGACAAAAACCCCAATTGATTTATGACACTTTTGTGTCACCCCCTTTAATTTACTATGTTTCTAATCGTTAATGTCTTTAGCTACGACTAATTAGAACTAAATTTTATTTTTATATTAATTCTCAAAACCACTCCCTTGGGACCCGACTCCAACCTTTAGTTGGGTTACTATATTATTAACAATCATAGACAATCATACCATAGGATAGTTTCCTTTGTCACGATAAGCATCAATATGGCGCCATTTCCGGGGAGTGATGTTGTTTGAGAATATTTAGTTTGATAGCGTTTTTGTTCTTATTAGTGGTAGTTCACTAATTTTATTTTTAGTTTTGTTTTGTTGATTGTGTAAACATTTCAGAAAGCATGAGTGTTAACAGTAGTAACAGGAGACAAGTGGGCCATCAGGACGACATTGGCAACCTCAACGATGTCCAAGAGCCCAACATCAATGATCCACATCTCATGGGAGGTGTTGGAGCCATCCATCTACCCCCCAACAGAGGGAAATACAGTGTTCCACATCACAAGCACCATGTTGCAACTTTTGCAACTAAAAGGATTTTTTTAGTGGATTGGCTCATGAGGATCTTCGAAACTTCATAGATGTCTGTGGACCTTTCTCATTCAAGAACATCTCTCAGGAATCAGTACGATTAAGACTATTCCCTTTCTCATTGATTGGGAAAGCATGCAAGTGGCTAGCTGAGTTGCCACGTAACTCGATCACTTCGTGGGAGGAGTTGGTCGCTGCATTTAATATGTGTTTTTTTCCCCTTCGAAGATGATGACTATTTGGGATAGCATCCAAAGCTTTAAGCATCTGAATGGAGAACCTCTGCACGAAACTGGTCTCCGGTTTAAGAAATTGGTGTTACAATGCCCAACCCATGGTGTACCTGATAATGTGCTCCTTCAATACTTTTACTGGAGTCTAGACTCGGTAAACAAAGGTGTAGCTGACCAACTCTCTCCCAGAGGATTAATGCAGCAACCATACGTAGTAGCAGCTCAACTTCTCAATGGCATGACAACCATCAACAGGGTGTGGTACACCGCGAAAACCAGGTGTCATCGGTCATATTTTAGCTATCCATGGAACAGGTTGAGAAAGATAATGAGAGAGACCAAAACATGGCCAAGATCATGACTCAACTTGACATTTTATCCAAAAATATCATGGGGGTTGGTACCCGTGGTGTCAGTGCAGTGGGAGTCGGGGGTGCAAATCCTCAGGAGATGAAGTTTGAAGCTATGTATGATTAGGAAGTAAATTTTCTAGCTAACCAATGAGGGGGCTATCGTTCAAACTACCCAAAGCAGGGTGGTAATCAAGGATGGGTTAGAGATGACGGCTGGAAGGATCGAGATCGTGAATGGAGTGACCATAATGCAAATTGGAAGGATGGGGAGAAGGATAGATATGTGCCTCTCCACGAGTGTCAAAAGCCTAAGGATTCGAAAGGTAGTAGGTCTAAGGATATGCTCTCCCGTATCCTAAACAAAGTCGAAGGCTCAGACAAAATGTTGAAAGGCATGAAAGAAGACGTGTCGACCCTCAGCTAGATTATCACCTCTTATTTAGTTTCGATCAAGCAGTTAGAAACCCAAATGGGTCATATCTCGTCTCATCTCAATCCGAGACAACAAGGGGTTTTCCTAGTGATACTATGGCTAACCCCAAGAGTGAGGTCTGAAGGTGGACTTGCGTCATGCCACGATGTTAACTAAGGCGCTGTTTGGGAGGCAACCCAAAACCATTTTAGTATTTCCTAGTTACTAGTAGAATAATGGTGTGTTGACTGTACAGGTTAAAATAAGGAAGGTGATTGAAATAGCATATGGAGGCAAGTTGCAGGTCCAGTTGGCGTATCACCGACAAGATCGGTGAACACGATTCTTTATGTCGTCTGACTCAAGGCATTGTCACCTTAGATTCTGTAAAACTTGGCGGTCTAAAGAAGACTAGTGGTGCATCACCCACTATGTCGGCGATCTCGATGCAAACCGTCGATTGGAATCCTCGCATGAGCTGCAGAGCCTGTTATAGTTGGCGAAGAAACTAGATACTTGGCGCGTCACCGAGTGAATGGGAGAACTTGACTAACTTCGCTGAACGAGCAGGAACTGGACGATTTTTGCAAGCCATAGGTTTAAAAGTTTTATTTCATTCACTTTCTCTCCCTGCTTCGTCCTGTCAAACTCACACCCATACTATAGCTTTTTATTTCATGCATTTTTAGAGTATTGTAAGTGTTAGATTGTGCTCGGATTTGGATCGCATTGCTCCCTAGCACGTCAGTACTAGCTAAATCAGCACCAAAGGTTGATACCCGAACCACTCAGTTATTTTATCAAAACTTGTACTCATATACATAATGATTTATAGTACAAAATCTATGTTGAGTCTCTATGTTGCTAGGATTGCATATATTATCAACTATGACTTGGTATTTTCTGCATGATTTGAGGGATTCCCATTTAGCTACGCTAGGAGTTGAATTAATACGCGGTGGGAATAGAAATTTCTATGGGTCTTCATTGAAATTGAGTTTTATAAGCTTAAGTTGCATTATATGGGGTTGTGGGGTAAAATTTGAAAGGCCGGGTTGAAAATAGACACGTTAAGCTGATCGGTGAGATGAACGAAATCTACCGAGTTGCTCGGTGGTTTGCCTAACATCCCCATTTCACCTTTAACTGAATACTTTATGTAATGATTGATATGTGACTTTCGGCGGCCAGTTTAATTTGCCAAATGCACTCGGCGACTCGCCGAAAGCTCCCTTGTTTGCCCCTTTGTCTGCGCCCTTGTATCAGTTGTACATCATTTTCAACAATTGGCCTAACAGGACAAGCACTTCACCAACTAGCTTGGCTAAGCGATTCTACACCCAGAAACACCCTTTTTTTTCCTGTGTTGAATTGCTATCTAACTTATCCTCGAAGTCTTTGCAGAAATGGCTAGGCCAAAAGTCGCAGGGAGAAATGATCCACCCAGGTACATAAGAGCACGAGAGTTTTAAAAAGATGAAAAGAGAGCAGAGCTAGCCAGACAAAGGAAATATACCAAAGAGGCAGGGCAAAAAGACGAATTCCCATCGACCCTAATGTACCTCCATGGGCTCGAGGTTTAGTTAATTCAATACGGGTCTTTGGAGCAGCTCATGAGATAGACCAAATGATTGCAGTTAGTCTTACTGCAGAGGCAAACAATGAGAACCAAAACAACAATACTCCGGGGACCATTGTTTTACTTCAGGGAGATGCATCGGGCACTGATGCCCTAGCAGATAGAGAGACCTCATAGACAGGACCCTTCTTTACCCTTTTCTATATCTTATTTTTCTTCAACTCTGGATATTGTTATTATTTGCATTTGAGGACAAATGGCTCTTCTTTATGGTGGAGTGAGGCCCACCTTGTTTAGCTTGTTTCGGATACTTGTGTTTTGATGTACATTTGGGTTGTTCTGTTTAAATTGTGTTTTTAAATCTGCTTTGCGATTGTTTGAGCTTATGGCTCTCTTTTGAGTTTAATTGCAAAATGATTTGGACCCTTCCAAAAAATTTTAAAATTTTTGCACATTTTTGCCACCCTTCGTGAGTTGAATGTGGTTGTTCTTTTGCAAAAATTTGAGTCTCGGTTTCAATCCATACCGATGACTTGAATAGTGCTCTCAATTGAACGAACATCAATGTACAGCTACGATGAGGCCAAATGAAGTTGCATAGACAATATGTGAACTCTTTGCATCTCATTGTGATTAGCTATTTATCGAATTGATTCTCTTGTAATGACCGTTGCACACTAGCGAAAGTGTGTAGTCTTGTTTGACATAAGTGTCAATGCCTTGCGTGATTAGCTTGCTTTGAACCATGCATGAATAAACTTAGAATTTTCCATGTTAGTCTGATTGATTTAGAAAGGTGTCCTCTTGAAATGATCTTAGGCAACTTTAAGAGTTTGAGCCAAATTTGACATATACCTTTTTGTGGCCTACCCGTGAGTGTGTGAAACTCTTTTGAACACCCTTTGAGCCTTACCTTTCTTCGGAAGAACATTAATGAACCCTAGACCTTACTTGACCCACTACCTATAATCCTCTTGATTTGTGTTTTAGCAAATAGCCAACTTAGGCCAAGTTGGGGGGTGTGGTAAAAAGGAAAAGGAAAAGTCAAAAACTGCAAGAAAAGTCCCCCTTAACCCATGGTGTTGAAGAACGATGGAAACCCTTAGATAAAAAAACAAAAAGAACTACGAAATAAAGTACAAAAGAAATCGGGTTTACCAGCAATCCATGGAGGTGGTAAAAAGATGAGTTAGAAGCACTAGAAAAAGAATTGATAAAGGAAAGAAGGGAATGCCTTGAGAGTACAACATCTCATGAGGATGAAGTCACTGAGCCTAAATGACCATACATTTGCACTCATCCCCATTACAAGCCTTAGAAAGACCTTTTTGATCTTGAGTAAGACGAATCAAAAATCGATCAGAAAATAATGGCAAACCTATAGGTGAAAACATGCATTGTGTTCCTCGTTTTTCAGTTTTAGCGTCGCATCTGATTCCTGATCTTAAATTGATTAACCTCTTTGTGTAAATATGGAATCACTTTTTATGTGAGGGCATTGAGATACTTTTTGTTGAGCTTAAACTTGCATAAGTAGCAAGTATTGCGAGCATGAGAATTTTTGGTAATGGTGTCTGACAACTTGAATCATTGAGTACACAATTGATCCTTGCATAAGTAATTTGAGCCTTGTTGTGCACATTCATGATTGAGTCTTGTGTAGCACTATTTGAGACACCCTTTATTAACGGCTGAACTTAAGTTTATTTGAGGAAAAGCAAAAGTTTAAGTTGGGGGTGTTGATGAGCCCACAAGTTAGACTTATTTAGGGCTTTATTTTGATAAAAATAGTGTCCTCAATTGCTTATTTTGTCTCAATACCTGATGAAAACTCTTAAGTTTAAGGTATTTGAAGTTGTAGTGGAAGTATGAACACTTAGGCGCAAAAAGGAACAAAAAGGCTTAAAAGAACGAAGAAACTGAAGCCTAAGCATCGCCAAACACACTTGGCGAATCACCAAAGGGATGCACTCCTCCCTTTGTTCCAGTACCCGAAGCCCTGAAGGAGAAGGATAAAAAAGGCGATGAAAGGAGCAATCGATGCTTCGCCGAATAGTTCCACGAAGCATAAGTATACCACCCAATGATCTAGAACATGAAGATGCTGAAGGTAAGCACGAAACGTCGATGAAACAGAAGAAGGGCGAGTCGCCAAGTCATTCGGCAACATCGACTAACCTCGTCGAGCGATCCGCCAGCACTAATTTTTGAAGTCTATAAATACTAAACTCATTATTAGTTTTTTTGTATATGTGTGAGAGTCGATTTATAATTATATTTTCAGACTAGAATAGTACTTTTTGGGATATTTTTATATAAAGTTTGGAGAGGGTTTTGTGGGAAACTTGAAGAAAGAAGGATTTCATTTTCCCCAAGATGGAAGTGGGTCTTCTCCATTCTTTTTCCTTTGCTTAAATCAATGTTTAATTTCTTATACCTATTTTATTTTAGTAGCATTTTAGGTGTATTTTGTCATTTCTTGATGTGTGGCTAAAAACCCCCATTCTTGGGGTGTGATTTTGCAAATATGTGTTGATATTGTTGTTGGATCGTGCTTGCTGATAGGTTAGATGTATTTTAATTGTGATTTCACCTAGTGGTTGTGGTTTAATTTAATGGATTTGTAGTTGCAAATACAAAACCACCCATGTGTTTTTGGCTTGCCCGAGAGAGAGTTTGTGAAACCAAGACGACTAGACTGATGGCCTAAGGAGTGGGTCGACGTGATGTTCAGCCCGAGATGGTGAGCCCTAGTTCCATATCCTAACACTCAACTCAAGAGAGTAAGTGGGGTAAAGCGTAGGCTGGCCTTCATGCGATTAATGGGTGTCTGAGAGGAACGTATTTGAAACGGGATAAGTTACTCGAGAGGGAATTTATTTCCATCTAAAGCTTAGCCTAGTCACTATTATCTTGCAAATTTCCCATCGAAAGCATGTACCCAACGATTTATCTCAACCTATATTGCGGTCACACCCCAAGAACTTTTCCCCATACTTGATTTTCTTGTTATTTTTTGTTTGTATTTACTACTTGTGACAAAACCCCTAATTGATATTTCACACTTTTATGTCACCCCCTTTAATTTAATATGTTTCTAATCATTAATGTCTTTAGCTATGACTAATTAGAACTAAATTTTATTTTTCTATTAATTCTCAAAACCACTCCCTTGGGACACGACCCAACCTTTAGTTGGGTTACTATATTATCGACGATCGTAGACACTCATACCATAGGATAGTGTCGTTGGTCACAATAGGGTAGACCTAATGGTGGTAGCCCTTGCATGTGTATAGTGATGAACCTTTCTTGAGGATTCAATAAGCTATCCTAATAATGTACCTTCAATCGGTAGACCTAATGGAGGTTACCCTTTCATGTATTAATGATGTACTTTGACTCGGTAGACCTAATGGTGGTAACCCTCTCAAGTATAATAATGTTAATGAGAATGAACTACGCTATGGGAATGTAAGCTTAGCACCGAGTGGATATGGTAAGATGGAAGCTCTCCCTATGTTAGGCCGGGTTTCAATGAACATCTTTCTTATCCCATAACTATGTGCCCACATAGGTTATTAGCTAGTGGATCCACTTAAGCTAAAATGTTACTGGTCCTACCTTCGGGAAGTAGACCAACTCTTTTCGGTATGGGACATGACACCAGATTCCATGTTAATCTCACATGGTCTATGTCGGTTAGGGCTTATTCCTATCAAGTGATATGTATGTTATGGTTACTCAAGAGGTTCTATGAACTGTGGATGGTAGTATGGGATGCCATTCACGTATTGCACGAGTAGGCTTTGAGACGGCTATGGTGTGTTTCTCTATTGTCATAGTGTCTAATGGAATGAATGTGCTCATAATGATGCCAATGAGAATGTTGACCTAATGGTTAAATGTAACGATGAATGCTTAACTTGGATTGTAATATGAGTTGCTTTCTTTGTCATGACTTATTAAATGTGAATGTTCCTTATCTATGATTACTGACTAAATATGAGAATGAAGAATGATAAGTATGTCTATGGTGGCCTCAAAGTGTTACTTTTTATGCATGGTATTATGGGATGTTATTCCTACATTGCATATGTAACTTACAGTTACTTAAGATGATGGTTCTAATGTGTTATAATGACTTATATGTTGAATATGTTTATGTCATATATGTTTATACTTAAAGTGCATGATGTTTCTCAAACTTGGCATATAGCATGGTTTTCAACCAAAATGTCCTTTTTAAGCATGATTTTTGCATGGCTAACATACTTAGCACATTTTTTTGCTAACCCATATTTCTTCTATTTTTCTACAAAGTGTAGGTTCCGGATCTTAAGGTGACTTCTAGTGTTCAAAGCTTGGATTGATTCTCTCCAAAGCTAGTTGGTGAGTCCTCATGGTTCGAGGACAAAAGTTGTTCATTTCTAGTTTCTTTTATGTCATTTTATGTTTCGGACTATGTTGAAGGGTTGTGACCCTTTCAAGTTGTATTAGATGGTCATGTGAGATAAGTTAGACTTCCGTTGTTTGTTTTTAAATAAAGATTTTGATTGTATGGATTAAATTTTTTAAATTTCATACAATTTTCTTATGTATTATGTTATGAATGCTATGAGGCTTGTATGAGTCTCTTTGGAGTCTTGTACACGGTGTTATGTCCAGGGTGTAGGCTTGAGTCGTGACAAAACGTCTCAGCCACATCCTGTTGAACCGTTCTTTGTTGCCTAACTTTGTTGGTCACAGCTTGACTTAGCTTTCAGATAGCTTCCCAAAATTCAGCCTTAGTAACCTCTCATTGGGGTTGCACTTCTGGTGCATTAGGTACCCCTTGTTCCTCAACGTTCCTCCTAGTGGGACAACCTCAGACATCTCTTTGTTGAGGCATGATTTGAAAGATACGCGTGTGCACGAATTAGAAGAATTTTTTTAGAGATAAACTATATCGCACGAAATGAGTATTAAAGAAGAGAGATAGTTCCTAAATGTTGTAGCCTCCTAATTATACATGTGGCGTGCTTCACACCGATAACTAGGACTCTACAAACACGGCTTCATAAACTCCCTCAGACTCTTGACTCTGTGCTCTGATACCAAGTTTCTCACACCCCGAGCCTACACCCTGAGCGGGACTGGCACTCGAGAACCATTGTTGGCCCTAAGCGAACCCTTGGCCTGGCTAGAATCTCAGCGGAAGACTTTAAGCATTAATAAGAGAAATAAAATGCAACTTTACTACACTGTCTCAAAATAAATTGTAACGACCCTAAAAATGAACTAGTGAAACTAAAGCCTAACGTGTGTGTGTTAGAGTTTGGTGTGAGGTTTTATGGTGCTATATGTTGTCCCGAGTCATGTTTAAGGGGTTTAGGGGTTAAACGTAAAGGTACGACTCCCTATGGACCACCCTAGGGGTCCTTGAGAAGGACCCTAAGTTTAACCCCCAAGGCTGCCCCAAATGATGAACTTGTCAAAAATGGGGTGAACTACAGAAGGGGTCCACGCCGCGTGGATGGCCTCCGTAGGTCATGGTCCCTAAATTTACCTCTTTGACCCAGACCACGGACCAACAGTACGGTCCGTTAATGGACTCATGGTCCGTGAGTCTAGGTCTCGTGGATGGCACCTGTGTGCTGTCAAGTGATACTGCCAAGTGAGGGTTGAATTGGTAAATTCAGCCCAAGTCCTAATAAGTATTTGATCGGTTATTTTAAGTATATTAGGATATTTTAAGAGTATTAAAACATAATTAGACCTCATTATTTCAATTCTTCAAAATCAAAACCCTTCCCTCCCAAAAAGTCCTCTCTTGAAACTCCATTGCAGATCAAGGTCAAGTTCAAGCTAGGGTTGGGGATTTCAAGGTGTTTCTTCTTCAATTTTCGTGGGGAATCAATAGCAATGTATGGTAGTCTTGATCCTTGTCTAAATTTTCATTCAAGGAGCCAATTCAAAGGTGATTTCAAAGCATGAAAAATCTAGGGTTTTACTCAATGTCATGGGTTCTTCCATTAATCATTTTCAAATGGTTTCTAATGACTTATTTTGATTGTGTTTATGTTTAATTGATGATTTACGATGCAAATAATCTATGAACCCGTGATTTCTCTCAATTTCTAAATTGTGCTTTATGAATTGGGTTTGGTGATTATGAAAGTTTATGATTTGAACTTGTCTAAATTGCTTTGGGTTATTGAATTGTATCATCATCTATGCCTAATTATGGTGAATTGAGGATTTGTGATCATAGCCTTGAAAGGGAAAGTTTGACCTAATTGCTTGTTGAAGTAAAAATATGCTAGAGATATTGATCCACTTTAAAGGTGGAGGTGTTTACTTACTATGTATAATGTGAAGAATATGGATGTGATTTCAATGATAGAATGATGATCATGTATAGAATGCAAGTGTGTTGTTGTTGATAGTATATTCTCAATTGACACTCATGAATGATAATAAAAGTAATGTGAATGTTGAATCTAGAATTGGTAAGCTTATACACCCTTTTCTTGTATAATGAATGTGTCTTGACTGAATGAATATGAATCGATAGGCTATGACATTCCTTTCATATATGAGTAATGAATGTGTCTTGACTTAATGGATATGAATCGATAGGCTTAAGGCATTCCTTTCATAAATGATATAATGTAATGAAGTCTCTAGAATTGATAGGCTACTGGCATTCCTTTCTTAATGAGTCAATGTACCATGAATCGATAGGCTTATGATATTCCTTTCATGAGTATAAGAATGTAATGAGGAACTATGAATCGATAGGCGTAAGGCATTTCTTTCGAGAGGACTCTAGAGCTATCCTTGAATGTACCATGGATCGATAGGCTTATAGCATTCCTTCCTTGTGTAATGATGTATCTTGGGTCAATAGGCCAATGGCATTCTTCCCTAGTACACTACTTTAATGTGAATGAAATGATCTATGGGAATATAGGCTAAGCACCGAGTGGATATGGTAAGATGGAAACTCTCCCAATGTTAGGCTAGGGTTCCAATGGACATCTATTCCTATCCCATAAACTATGTGCCCACATAGGTCTAGTTAGTGGATCTGCGTAAGCTAGGCTATTTGGTTTTCTTAGGCAAGAAGATCGCCTATTTACAGTGTGGGGTTTCATGACACCGGATTCCATGATTTAACTCTCATGGTCTACGTCGGTTAAACACTTATTCCCATCATGTGAGATGTGTATTATAGTTTCTTGAGAGGTTCTATGAAGTGTGGGTAGTAGTATGGGATGCTATCCATACATGGCATGAGTAGGCTTCAAGAGGTCTATAGTGAGTTCTCTAAGTCTTAATGACGAATGAATGAATGTGTCCTAAATGAGGTTAATGAAGAAGGTTGAATTAAATGCTAACATGCTTAGATGTAAAGATACATGCTATACTTGGATTGTATTATGAGTTACTTCCTTGTCATGATTGTTGTATATGAATGTGCCTTGCTAGGGTGACTTCAAAGGAGTACTTAGTGTGAGTAGCAGTATGGGATGTTACTTGCACATTGCACAAGTATGACTTAGAGTTGTCTTAGGTTTGGTCTTAATGTGATAATGTGGCTCATGTAATGTTTATGTCTCTTATATGCTTTATTGTGTAAAGGTGGAAAGGATGAGGGGTAAGTTCACTTTTCGTGACCTTAAGGTGGTACCTTAGTGTGGGTGGTGGTATGGGACGCTATCCATACATTGCACAAGGTATAGCTTGAGGGTTATTTGAGGTGGAGGTTCAAGGTAAAGGTAAAGGTTTATATGTGATTTTGCTCAAATGTGAAAATGTGACTTCTATGTTGGTTGTGACTTATATTATGCCTCTTTTATCAATATTCATGAAATTTTACTAAAATGGCATATATCATGACTTTCAAACAAAGATGTCCATTTTAGTATGTTTTTGCATAGCTATCATACCTAGTACTTTATGTGCTAACCCATATTTTCTTTACTCTTATGAAGTGTAGGGATTGGCAGTCAATTTGATCCTTCCTAGTCAAGCTTGGAATAGTGTTCTCCAAGACATTTTGGGTATGTCCTCATAGATCGAGGACAAGGACTTCTTATGTTTCTAGTTCTTTCATGTTTTAAGACTTTGTTAAGACTTCGATTGTAAAGGGCAGTGTCCCTATTCTTCTTTAAAATTGTGTCTAAGATGGCCATGTGAGATATATACTTCCGCTTGCGTTTAAATGTTTTTTGAAGAATAGATTGTATGGTTTTTGAATAAAAAGTTTTAAATTCCGTACTATTTCTATTACCTATGCGATGAATGAATGCTATAAGGCTTGTATAAGACCCTTCGGGGTCGAATACGCCGATCACGTCTAGGGAGTGCTCTTGGGGCATGACATAAACTTAGAATGTTTTAGAAACAAACATTCAACTAGCCAAAGTGGCAACCCAAGTCTTGGCATAAAAAACTGAAAAAATTGAAAGACTAATGAACTATAATTATCCGTCTAAGAAGCCTCTAAAACTATGAGGGATGTCGGGACAAGACCCTTGATCATCCTAACAACTGAAAATGCTAAAGACATGAAAAAGGGATCCTTCGGAAAGCAAGGAGGCTCACCAAAAGACTCTGAGTGCTCGACTAGATCAATGAAGCATTGGATACTTATCTTGGTTACCTGTATCTGCAACATAACATGATGCAGGCCAAATGGTGTTAGTACATTGAATGTATGAGCATGCGAGGGGAAAACTAAACATGACATAAGCTTGAATTGAAATCTGAAAGAAACACTTACCTCAGCTTTACTAAACTCATGGATACTCAACTCAATGCAGAAATAAAAAACAGTAAAGAAGTAGTTTATATAAAGCATTTAAAATAGTAGATAACATCTTAAAGTATTGGAAAATACAATAATATCTCAGTTGTATATAAGAATACAAAAATAAACTATGTTTGGGAGATTCTCTAACCGACAACCATCACTATGAGTTATGTGATGATACAACGTCTCGCCCACACTGCCATAACTGTTCTATAACTTGATGAGATATAGAATGCCTCAACTTAGTAGATCCACTAGTCTATGCTAAAAAGCATTAAGGAATCATGTAAAAAGTATGACCCTTTCTACCCACGTTGGCTACATGCTTTATGGAGACTCGAGATTGTCACGACCCGGGATCACCCCCTAGTTGTAACCGGCGTACTCGACCTCAAAGAGGTCTAATACAAGCCTCTTAGCATTCATTCATCACATAGACACTAAAACCATAAGGAATTAGAAACTTTCTTTACCAAGAAAACATTTCATTAAAAAAAAACAATAGCAAGCGGAAGAGTTTCTAGACTTTATACGTGATGTCTCAAATCCATCTAATACTTTAGAGTACAAAATTCGGGACCAATCCCATACACAACTTAAATAATACTAAAAAGACATAAAAGAACATATGGGGTATTGTCCTCGAATATATGAGGACTCACCAAGTCTTCATCTTCAACACTTAGAAACCTATCAAATAGTCATGACACGTCACCATCTCCAAATCCCTACACTTTAGTCAAAAAGGGAAAGAAAGGGGTTAGCACAATTAAGTACTAAGTATGGAAACCATGCAAAAACATGCTAAAAGAGACGTTTATTGGAGAAACATGTTTTTATGCCATTTGGTAAAACTTTCATGAAAAAAATACAAGTATAAGAGTCACAATATCCAACCATAACCAACAGACAAGTCATTAACCACTTTAGCACATACTCCACACATAACCCATTACTTCACCTTAAACCATCCACCTCAAGTAACCCTTGGACAACATTTTGTGCAATGTTTGGATAGCGTCTCATACCACCATCCACACTAAAGAATCATCCTAAGGCCACCAAATGTGAACTTACCACTTATCATGCTTCATATCACAAGCCATCATGCACAACTAGTACCAATGTACAACACATGAACATAATTGACAAGTAAGCTTTTTCATCATTTCTTGACCTCTATCTCAAGTTACCCAAAGCCACACTTAAGTGAAACATGAAGTGACCGCCCATACAATCTCTTCATATACACCTAAGTGTTCCTAGGGGTTACCATAGATAAGGAATTTTACCATTACAATATAACATACTAAGTCAATGTTCACATATAAAACCATAGTCAACCGTATACATACTCAACATATATTCATATACAACCCATGCTTAACTTTAAAGGAACACATGTCATTTCATTACCATAGGACCTCTACCGAATATAACCTTAAGACACACTTGAGTAAGACAAGAAGTGACCGCCCATACAACCTCTTCAAGCACACTTAAGTGTTCCTCAAGATTACCTTAGATAAGGACATTTCTTTTACAACATAACATCAATAGACCAACATTCTTTAAGAAACCATTTTTGGAGACATTCAAGCACATAAGGGGACTTTCACATAATAGTCGTTAGACTTAGGGAACTCACTTTAGTATCTTCAAAGCCTACTCGTGCCATGTGTAGATAGCATTCCATACTACTACCTACACGTTGTAGAACCTATCCAATAACTAGAGTGCACATCCCACATGATGGGAATAGGCATTAACCGACATAGACCATGTGAGCTAGACATGGAATCCGGTGTCATAAAACCCTACACCGTGGAAGGTGTTCTACTTGCCAAGGGTAGAACTAGGACACATCCCATGTAGGCACATGGTTTAGGGGATATCAAAAGATGTTCATTGTACTCTTGCCTCATACTCGGGAGAGCTACCATCTTAACCATATCCACTCGGTGCTTAGCCTTAGTTCCCATAAAGTAATTTCATTCACATGTATGTGCTAGAGAGGGCACCATCATTAGGTCTACCGACCCATAGTACATCTACCAAGAAGGGCACCACAAGGATCTACCGATCAAGGTTCATTAAGGATAGCTCATTAAATCCTCCTGGAAGGGTGCCTTAGGCCTACCGATTTTTTTCATTAAGGGTGCCTTAAGCCTACCGGTCCAAGGTTCATCATTTCACACATGAGAAGGGCTACCACCATTAGGTCTACCGATTTCATGGTTTTACATTTACTTAGGAAAGCTAGACTTATGAAAGGGCACCATTTCTTAGTTTTGCCGATTCAAGTCTTGGCCTAGAATTCCTCTTTTAGCATTTATAGAAAGGGCAACATTTCTTAGTTCTGCCAATTTCACACATTCATGCATTCAAGACTTTAAGTAACAAGGAGGGACACTTTAGTCTACCAACCAAGTCACAACATTTTCATTTAAGGATACTTCATAATCCAACATCATTTCATATATACATCATGAGAAATCATACTTTAACTCACAATGCTATCCACTTTACATAGGATCATCACAAGATCACATAAAACTCATTCACATCATACCTTGACATATAGCTTCATATAAAACTCATTCACATCATACCTTCATATATAGCTTCACATAAAACTTTACATATAGCTTCACATAGGACTTTACATATAGCCTCATTCATATATAATAATATAACAATACAATAACACTCATATAATGCCCTTCATGGCCTCAATTCACAATAATACAATATTCCAACATTATGCAACAACTTCCCCAACGCCTTCATGGCTACAATTCACAATAATACCACACGAGAACAAGATATAACACTTCCACCAAAGGTGGATTCGACCTACCAACAACAATTAATTCAATAAAGAGAGTTCAAGCTTTCTTACCATAATTCAAAGCCATAGCCAAAATCACCAAAAATACAAGCAATCACCAATACTTCACTCATAAGGCTTACCACCCTTAATTCACCCATTATCAACAATTAATCATGAATAAACATTAAGCAACACAAGAGATATCAATACAATTCACTTTACACATAATTCCAACAACTTTGAATTTATAGAAATAGACCCACTTCATAAACACATTTTGGGGTTCTGTAGAATACAAGGATTCATGTAGTTTTACATCTTAAAACATCAAATAAACATCAATAATATCATAACTTATCATTTGAAATCGTTTCATGCAAGAACCCATGAGTTTGAGTAGAAATTAGGCTTTTTCACAAACTTTGGAAAAGTTGAAAACCATTTGAAATTGGCTCTAGGGTGATAGCTTGACCAAGATAAAGAACTCTCATACCTTTACTAAGATTCCCCAAGAAATTTGATGAAGAAAATGTTTTGCATCCACAACCCTAGCTCCCACTTCTTCTTCTTCTTCTCTTCTTTCTCTCTTCTTCTCTTCTTCACTCAAGAACCCTAACTCTTACTCTTTTAAAATGGAACAAAAAAATGATCCACAATCAGCCTAACACAACAATATAATCTCAAAAGAAATGATTTGTGAAAACACCAAAATGCCCTTAAATTTCCGGACGGACTCCCTGCCAACTGCCCAACTTTCAAAGAGCATAACTCGCTCATACAAACTCGGAATCGAGCAAACTCAGTGGCGTTGGAAAGATCGTTCCAAGGGCTTTCCAAACATAACTGGAACTACTCCTGGATCATCCTGAGCTAGGAGTTATGACTGTTCAAAGTTGGACAAAAACTCACTGATTTCCACACTTGGCCGAATTTCCAGATTCTGAATTTTTTTCCAAAAAAAATGACTACTTCCAATTTCAAGCTTCTTCATATTCATTTTAAATTGTCGGATGTTACAATATCTCCCCCTTGGGAACATTCGTCCTCGAATGACACTTAACACTTTTCAAGGAAAACGACCAAAGTAAACAGCCCATATTCAAGCATCCAACCATATAATCAATACACATAATAAGGAGGAATATCAACTCCACATAGAAAGTCCCACACAACTTCATGTAATTCAAGAAAGTAGGAATACATCTACCAACTCCTTATGCATCAAACTTTACCATTTCTCATTTCTCATTTCATTTCATTGGAGGTACTTCCTTCTCCAAATCATCTCATGCGCATCATAACATCAAAGGACACAATATGCAATTTTCTCATTAAAGCACATCATGCAACCTTCTCCAAAACTCAAGTAAGCATGCTCACATTATCACCTCATACAACAAATAGACAACTTATGCTAAATGCACATTATGCAACTTTCTCATAGAAGCACTTTAGGCAACATCATCAAAACACTTTTAAACATGCTCATAATTTAACTCATGCAACATTTAGGTAAATCATTATAGATGCACATCAACATGAGGAACATAAATTTATGAAAACTCATTTTCTCATTTAACAAGAATTCATTTAAAACATGCATGACATAAGGAAACCATGGAAAACTCTTTTCACATAAGACTCCAAAACATAACCCAAGCTTCTAGGAACTCTTTGGTTTAGGCTTGAGTAAGCACATATAGAAGTAGGTAAGGATATCAACACTTCTCAACAACTTCACTACTCAACATACCATCAATCTTACCAAAACTATTCTTACCCAACTCTTTAATTCACTAAACCTCTTGTAATGAAAACATCCTTCAAGCCTAACTCATAGACATCAACCACACTTAAAGACCTTATCATCTAACCACATATATCCCCCACTTAGGAGAAACTCTTACTAGTTCTTTCAAATTCACCTCCTTCCATCCTAAGGTCGGATCAAAACAACACTAGGCTTTTATACTCATTACACCTAGCATTTCTAAATCACCACACATTTCACAAATTCCTTCAACACATCACAAAACTTCCGCATGACTAAGCCGGATACTACCAACAACACACATAACCAAAGGAATCCCATTCATACTAAAGTCATCACCACAATCTTTCACCTCACACCTACTAAGTCACCAAGTCATAGTTGGCATCACACCCAACATTCTCTCTCCCTCAATCCTTGCAACATTAAACTTCCTCAAAGGTTACACTCAAATGACCATCACCTACGGAACAAGGGAAGACATTATAGAGAGAAACTCCATGGCACGACTAAAAGAATGAAGAAGTGAAACTTTCTTAGCACCCAATAACCTCATATTCATAATGTGGCGCGCTTCACATTATGAACAAGACTCTACTAGATGTGGTTTTGAGACAACCTAAGACCATCCCAGAAATTTATGCTCTGATACCAAGTTTGTCACTACCCGGGATCACCCCTTAGTCGTAACCGGCGTACTCGACCTCGAAGAGGTCTAATACAAGCCTCTTAGCATTCATTCATCACATAGACACTAAAACCATAAGGGATTAAAAACTTTCTTTACCAAGAAAACATTTCATTAAAAAAAAACAATAGCAAGCGGAAGAGTTTCTAGACTTTATACGTGATGTCTCAAATCCATCTAATACTTTAGAGTACAAAATTCGGGACCAATCCCATACACAACTTAAACAATACTAAAAAGACATAAAAGAACATATGGGGTATTGTCCTCGAATATATGAGGACTCACCAAGTCTTCATCTTCAACACTTAGAAACCTATCAAATAGCCATGACACGTCACCATCTCCAAATCCCTACACTTTAGTCAAAAAGGGAAAGAAAGGGGTTAGCACAATTAAGTACTAAGTATGGAAGCCATGCAAAAACATGCCAAAAGGGACGTTTATTGGAGAAACATGCTTTTATGCCATTTAGTAAAACTTTCATGAAAAAAATACAAGTATAAGAGTCACAATATCCAACCATAACCAACATACAAGTCATTAACCACTTTAGCACATACTCCACACATAACCCATTCCTTCACCTTAAACCATCCACCTCAAGTAACCCTTGGACAACACTTTGTGCAATGTATGGATAGCGTCCCATACCACCATCCACACTAAAGCATCATCCTAAGGCCACCAAATGTGAACTTACCACTTATCATGCTTCATATCACAAGCCATCATGCACAACTAGTACCAATGTACAACACATGAACATAATTGACAAGTAAGCTTTTTCATCATTTCTTAACCTCTATCTCAAGTTACCCAAAGCCACACTTAAGTGAAACATGAAGGGACCGCCCATACAATCTCTTCATATACACCTAAGTGTTCCTAGGGGTTACCATAGATAAGGAATTTTACCATTACAATATAACATACTAAGTCAATGTTCACATATAAAACCATAGCCAACCGTATACATACTCAACATATATTCATATACAACCCATGCTTAACTTTAAAGGAACACATGTCATTTCATTACCATAGGACCTCTACCGAATATACTTAAGACACACTTGAGTAAGACAAGAAGTGACCACCCATACAACCTCTTCAAGCACACTTAAGTGTTCCTCAAGATTACCTTAGATAAGGACATTTCTTTTACAACATAACATCAATAGACCAACATTCTTTAAGAAACCATTTTTGGAGACATTCAAGCACATAAGGGGACTTTCACATAATAGTCATTAGACTTAGGAAACTCACTTTAGTATCTTCAAAGCCTACTCGTGCCATGTGTAGATAGCATTCCATACTACTACCTACACGTTGTAGAACCTATCCAATAACTAGAGTGCACATCCCACATGATGGGAATAGGCATTAACCGACATAGACCATGCGAGCTAGACATGGAATCCGGTGTCATAAAACCCTACACCGTGGAAGGTGTTCTACTTGCCAAGGGTAGAACTAGGACACATCCCATGTAGGCACATGGTTTAGGGGATATCAAAAGATGTTCATTGTACTCTTGCCTCATACTCGGGAGAGCTACCATCTTAACCATATCCACTCGGTTCTTAGCCTTAGTTCCCATAAAGTAATTTCATTCACATGTATGTGCTAGAGAGGGCACCATCATTAGGTCTACCGACCCATAGTACATCTACCAAGAAGGGCACCACAAGGATCTACCGATCAAGGTTCATTAAGGATAGCTCATTAAATCCCCCTGGAAGGGTGCCTTAGGCCTACCGATTTTTTTCATTAAGGGTGCCTTAAGCCTACCGGTCCAAGGTTCATCATTTCACACATGAGAAGGGCTACCACCATTAGGTCTACCGATTTTATGGTTTTACATTTACTTAGGAAAGCTAGACTTATGAAAGGGCACCATTTCTTAGTTTTGCCGATTCAAGTCTTGGCCTAGAATTCCTCTTTTAGCATTTATAGAAAGGGCACCATTTCTTAGTTCTGCCAATTTCACACATTCATGCAATCAAGACTTTAAGTAACAAGGAGGGACACTTTAGTCTACCAACCAAGTCACAACATTTTCATTTAAGGATACTTCATAATCCAACATCATTTCATATATACATCATGAGAAATCATACTTTAACTCACAATGCTATCCACTTTACCTAGGATCATCACAAGATCACATAAAACTCATTCACATCATACCTTGACATATAGCTTCATATAAAACTCATTCACATCATACCTTCATATATAGCTTCACATAAAACTTTACATATAGCTTCACATAGGACTTTACATATAGCCTCATTCATATATAATAATATAACAATACAATAACACTCATATAATGCCCTTCATGGCCTCAATTCACAAAAATTCAATATTCCAACATTATGCAACAACTTCCCCAATGCCTTCATGGCTACAATTCACAATAATACCACACGAGAACAAGATATAACACTTCCACCAAAGGTGGATTCGACCTACCAACAACAATTAATTCAATAAAGAGAGTTCAAACTTTCTTACCATAATTCAAAGACATAGCCAAAATCACCAAAAATACAAGCAATCACCAATACTTCACTCATAAGGCTTACCACCCTTAATTCACCCATTATCAACAATTAATCATGAATAAACATTAAACAACACAAGAGATATCAATACAATTTACTTTACACATAATTCCAACAACTTTGAATTTATAGAAATAGACCCACTTCATAAACACATTTTGGGGTTTTGTAGAATACAAGGATTCATGGAGTTTTTCATCTTAAAACATCAAATAAACATCAATAATATCATAACTTATCATTTGAAATCGTTTCATGCAAGAACCCATGAGTTTGAGTAGAAATTAGGCTTTTTCACAAACTTTGGAAAAGTTGAAAACCATTTGAAATTGGCTCTAGGGTGATAGCTTGACCTAGATAAAGAACTCCCATACCTTTACTAAGATTCCCCAAGAAATTTGATGAAGAAAACGTTTTGCATCCACAACCCTAGCTCCCACTTCTTCTTCTTCTTCTCTTCTTTCTCTCTTCTTCTCTTCTTCACTCAAGAACCCTAACTCTTACTCTTTTAAAATGGAACAAAAAAATGATCCACAATCAGCCTAACACAACAATATAATCTCAAAAGAAATGATTTGTGAAAAGACCAAAATGCCCTTAAATTTCCGGACGGACTCCCTGCCAACTGCCCAACTTTCAAAGAGCATAACTCGCTCATACGAACTCAGAATCGAGCAAACTCAGTGGCGTTGGAAAGATCATTCCAAGGGCTTTCCAAACATAACTGGAACTACTCCTGGATCATCCTGAGCTAGGAGTTATGACTGTTCAAAGTTGGACAAAAACTCACTGATTTCCACACTTGGCCGAATTTCCAGATTCTAAATTTTTTTCCAAAAAAAATGACTACTTCCAATTTCAAGCTTCTTCATATTCATTTTAAATTGTCGGATGTTACAGAGATATTATGAACTCGTCCCCATATCGGTGTTCAATACTACTCCCAAAATACTTAGCTCACATGTTTAAAAACATAACTCATTCTCTATGGTTTGAGGTTATTACTCAATAAATTATCTCTTTAAAGAGATGAAACTCAAAACTACTCATGAAAACTCATTTGGAAACCAGGGTCTCCTCTCGTCTTAAATGTGAAAACATATACTCTTTAAGAATACTTAGTTCCCATATATAATTTTAAAAAAATGAACGTGGCTCTACTCTTTGTCAAACTTGATGCTTAAGTCTTTAAAACAAGTTTAAGACGATGTAAAAGACTTTTGAAAGACTCTAAGAACTCTCTTGACTTGATTGTTAGCTCTCCCTTGAATTTGAATTATAGATTAAAGGGTTATGATATCATGTTATAGATGATCTCTCGATGTTTAAACGTACCTTAGAGTGTATAAAAAACCTAGAAAACATAGGTAAAATTTGAGGAAACTCAAACGGAAAGAAGTGGGAAAGCGTAGAGGACCTGACGACTCGGCGTACTGAGTGGCGCAGGGCTCCAGAGCCTGAACTACAGAAGGCTGGTTGGGGAGCAATGAGTGGAGCAGCTCCCTAGGGGGAAAACTACAGAAAACTTCCTCTGGCACACTGAGTGGCGCGGTGTGCTAGACCCCTACCCAGAAAACTCATGAATTTTCTTGTTCTTTTGTCGACCCTAAAATGTCTAGATTCGATTGGTTTCTTCCCCCAAACACTTAGATTCGAACACCCAACCAAAGTATACAAGAATCTACCCTAAAACAACCTTAAATCACATCAAATCATCTTAAGAACTCCTCTAAAACCCATCAATCAAGAATCAAATGAAACTTCAACAAAATTCATCAAGAACTCATATACTCTACTTTCAAAAACGTAAATACGCTGAATTTAATCATGCTTGGTGTGTAGGTGAACGAACCCAACACTATGTGATCACACATACCTCTTAGGGATTAACCCTTGGCGAAATCCGCAAGCGAAATCTCAAGAACGCGACGAACCTTGGTTTTTGTTCTCTTTTCTCCTCTTTTCTCTTCTCTCAAGCCCTAGCATAATTTTGTAATTGTGTAAACTGAACCAAATCAGTTTAGACCCCAATTAATTTATTAAAAACGAATTAAAATAATTGGGTAGGGAAAAGACCAAAATACCCCTCTTAAATCCGGGTGATATTCCTTAACTGGACAGCCTGACTTCAAACAGGCATATTTCCTTCATACGAGCTCAAAAATTAGAAAACTATGTGATGTTGGAAAGATAATTTAAAGACCTTTCATTTGATATCTTATGACACACCTAACTCATCATGTACTGAGAGTGATTTTCATTATTTCCAAAAATGGTTCTTTCTAATTCTAGCTCTTTCAAATAGAGGGGTGTTACAATTTTATATTTATTTTATCATTATTATTAAATACTATTCATTCTCAAATATTTAAATAGCTTATAATTAATAAATGTGATATAGTAAAATTATTATTTTATTTATTATTTTTAAAGGGAGTATTAAATAAAACATCTACAAGTAAAGATGTACTAAGAGAGTAGTAATTTTTAACGTTTGTTTTGACAAAAAAAAATGTGGGCACAGCAAATTAGAATCAAACAAAAAAAATAAAAAGTAACATTCAGTTCAATTTTCCAATGTAACTGAACCGATTCTAACTAATTGAAGACAAAAGAAAGGGTAAAACATAATTTCTTACATTGTTATTGTCACCCCCAAAAAGAAGATAAGAACTTCACAAAGCTTTCTTCAAGATTCACAAAGTTTTGTAATAGATTTCACAAAGTTTTGTTAAGAATTCAGTGTCCAAAGATCAATTGGTAAGTGAAGATGCAAGACATGTTGGAAAAATAGGTAATTTTTACTTTATTATTTCAGAATTTTGATAGATAGTAATACAAATGAGATTTAAGATGTTCGTTGTTTCATTTTTTAATTTTGATGAGAAAGATTTGCCTTTATGAATTGTGATATCTGTAATTTTGATGAATAAGCTTTTCTTTTAGCAAAATTTTCTTCTGCCCAAGTGAAGTATATCAAAATGCTGAGGTTTTAAAAAAATTCAAGGTCTTTGCAAATAAAGGTTTTGTTTTTTTTCACAGACCTTTTAATTCAATCAAATTCACACATTTAATACCGACAGGCTTCGAATAATGTTTTCTAATTCCAGTTGAATCATTTAGAAGCTTAACTTAGATGTGCAAGCTATAGAGGTTAGCTAAATATTACTTTGTGATAATGAATATCTTACAAGCGTGTTACCATTCTTATATACTCTTCTTGGATGTTATACATTACCAATCACTAATGTATAAATGTACAAGCAATTCTTTAAAGAGAAAGCAAAATATTGTAGAAACCCTTGATGTCGATACAATTTTGTTTGGGTTTTGTCAATGTTTATTTATCGAACCAATGAATTTTAAGTTTCACCAAAGTTTTTTTCTTTCTCATTTTTTTTTAAATATTCAAGCTTCTCCAACCCTCCATCCTGTCTCTACTCCACGCCACTACTGGAGACACAACGTTGCTATTCCTACACAGTGGAGATTTATCAAAGAAAGCTACAAGGCAAAATAAAGACCTAATGGTTCACATTTCTTCAGAATCAAATGTCCAAAGATTAATTGGCCGACAATTGAAGACATGAAAGATGTTGCAAAATGATGTAACTTTTACTTTGTTGTTTCATAATTTTAATAGTGAAAAATATTGAGATGGATGTTCATTGTTTCATGTTTTAAGTTTGATGAACAAGCTTTGCTTCTGTGACATCCATACCTCTAGTAGTCCATAAGTTTCCTTACCTAAAACATGATGACATTCTCGAGTTAAATTTTTATATCTAGAGTTATGGAGTTCCACAAATTCCATGACAATGGCTATAATTTATCAATAATAGGATCTTATGGTACTTGGTGGGTGCTATTTCTAAGAGATTTTCTTTCTTGTAAAGTTTTCTTCTTCATCAGTATAGTACATCAAAATGAGGTTTTAAAAAGAAAATTAATTTAAGCTCTATTTATCTGTTTTCATAGTGAGTTTCTTTTAGGTGTGCTAATATGTTACTCTTTTGGGATGTGTTCCATTTACCAACAGTTGATGTAAATAGGAAGAAGTGGATCCTTAAAAGGTAAAAACAAGAACTTTTATTGTGCCTTCTAATGAATTATACTCGAGGAACTAGCTTCACATTCAATGTTACTTAGATTGAGGTGTCTAAAATTTTGTTGTAAAGACTCCTCTTTTCTCATATGTGTGTAGTTTATTATTCTTAAATGTGTTGCATAAGAAAAATTTAAATGGAGAAACATAGTCTGAGAGGATTCATATAACCGGACCCCAACTAGCTTGGAACTAAGATGCAATAGTAGTAGTTGTTGTAGAATCATACTTAAACTGATCATCTCTATCTATTTCCATATATATCGTAGTGTAGAAGACATAAGATACATGGAATGACAATCTCAGAATGCATTGGTTTAACTCTTAGTTTTTCTGGAATAGTTCTTAAGGAAGTGGAGATACATTGATCCCTAGTAGTATTGTTGAGATTTGTCCTATTAAATTTTCTAGTTTTAGAAAAATCAAATGGGTTTCTAGCTATTGAGCTAGAACTATGCTCTCGACAACTCAATGGTTAATGTGTGTGAAACTTTCCCACCTTGTTTTAAAGTAATGTTGTTTCTTTACTAATCATGTACATATTGTTGTTGGGGCTTCAAATATATCTCTTAGAAAGAAGGTCCGAACACGGCGAATTCGACCAATTTAACTACGCAATTTTGTGATGAATTAATTAATGGTGAGAGAACGAGTGATGAACCTGTAGAAGTTGTGTCTATGGGAAAGAAGAGTCATGAAGAACGATATGTTGACATTTTGGAAAGTTAGTTTAGCCATCCAAATTTGCTTTTTCTTTTTTATATTTTGCAGTTAATTAGAATCTCTCAAGACTCCACTTATGGGGTTATGCTGGTATGTTATGGTAGTTAGTGTCTCTCACTATGAACTTTCTTTAGTAAGAATGTAACTTAAATAATTCTCATTCTTCCTCATTTCCTCATTATTTATCCTCAATAAATTGGAATTATTTGTTTCATGAGATATCCTGATCTTTTGTCTGTTATTTACAAGAAAGAATCTCCTGTATATTTTGTCATTTTTTAATATTCTATTGTTAACACAATATTGTGAAGTCACTTTCACAATATTTATATTAGTTAAGATTAAATTTCTAGGAATTTTTTTATCCAATAAGATATTTATATGCCGGTAGAAAATTGACCCTAATTTGCACGGTATTGACGCTTAAGTGTTGTTTATATTGGTATTTATTTTTTTGCATATATACCTTTATCAGAACTTACATGTTATACCCAATTGTGTAAACCTTTTATACTAGTATGATCAATATACTAATAGCTTCAATAGTCAATTAAAATTTTTCTTTACTTGGTATTTGATTACTTAGTATTTCGTACCTAGCATCACGGTCTGAGGTGTGAAGGAGCTACTATAGTCCAAGATCCCTCATATACAACGTCACTTGGTTTGGACCGCAAGGATCAAAAGCTTACGTTAGATACAACACATAAAAGAAAACTTCTTCTTTGTTAATAATCTTTTTTCTATAAGAAAGCATTTTGCTACGTAACCTATTAAATGTAATCTAAAGTTGACTGTCCCATTGTCATTGTGTTTCCTAATTTTGATAAGATCCATTTTCAATCTGTTTTTGCATTGTTCTTTTAAGAAAGAGTTTGCCAAAATTATTTACAAACTTGAAAAACTTATGGTTCGTCCATGTCACTTAATGAGTTTGTACTTGTAAAAAGTTTGGACTTCAGTTGCCACAAGTATGGTTAAATTTTACGTTATTTATCTATGTTGCTCGAATTCTTCAAAAATATCATTGGAAGTGTGTTGTATTCTCCAAAGTGAGTCTTGGGCTGTTTTTTATTAGAAGTTATAGTATTTGATCTCATTCTGCAAGAAATAGGTTTGGAAGTGGTTGAAAGAGAAAGGAACTGAAGTGGCAGCAGTAGAAATCGACGAAGCCAACCACAGACCGTAGGCCACGATGAAGCATAGATGTGAGTTCATTGGAGTCTAACCAAGTAAGGAACCACGGAGGTAAACGATGCCCCGTAGAGTGAATGACAGACCGTCCTGCACGACCATCGTTTTGATTAGAAAGTTGAGTTCCAGTACTTGAACCACGGAGGAACAGGAGAGAACGTATCCCAATCCACAGACCATAGGTGGCAATCGTTATTTGAAGAGTCTAAAATATCTACCAAGTGCTGACCCACCAAGGTAACCCACGGACTATAGGTCTATCCACGGTCCGTAGGTCTTGTGTCTGTCAAAACCGTGTCTGAACCAATTGTCCTTATTTCATTTTCCTATTTTGCTTAGGACTTGTCTACTATATAAAATAAAATAAAAACAAGTTGTTATTTTCGTTTTAGGGAATTGGACCTTATTGGAAACTTTTTTTTTTGTCTTTCGGAATTATTTTGTTAACACTCTGGCACTTTAATTCGGGAAGCTAGTTTATGCAATTTGCTATTTCAATTTTAATTCAAGATTTCGGTATTCATCTATTCTAATAGTTAGTTCATGATTTCTTTTAGTAACCCTAATATGAATTGTGAATTCTCAAGCATGAGTAGCTAAATCCACAACTAGGGTTGTGGGAACCATGAGCAATTAACAATGTATTAATAATAATAAAGTAATTCTTGAATAGTATTTATGCATGTATTGTTAATCCTTTCGTTTAGAAATCTTTTTAACGTAGGCCAATGTTAGACCTCACCTCATTCCTACTTGCCTTACCAAGCGGGTAATGAATGAGAGAAAGATTAAACAATAAAGATTTCATGAAGTATTTGATGCTATCTAATAGCCTAACTTTAATCAATTGACGTGAGGGTTAATACCTAACTCAATTGATACAAGGGCTAATCTAGGGTAAAGGTAAGGGTTAGTAAAGTACACACCCGTAGACTTACCCAGTTGTGAGTTGAAATTCCCTACTTGGACGACCAATCGCTTAGGGATATCCATCTTATCAACCTTGCATGCCAAACACTAAGTTAAAGTTACTATTTTTAGAAATATTGCGTTAAGAGTTTGTGGGGAATACTTTAACCCTAGTTTTCATCTCATATTGAGATCTCAAACTTGGAATCTTGTTTACTTGTTACTTAGTAATTCAAATCAACAATCTATTATTTGATTTACAAATTCCCCCATTTTTGTTACTTTTCTCGGAAATAGTTTGACTAAACGGAGATAATTGTGAGCTAAGCTTAAGTCTAAACCATATTCCTCATGAGATCGACCCTGACCTGAAAGTTAGTTTCTTTATTTGGCAACGACCGCTTATACTTCTTTTTGGAGGTGTAATTTGGGCACATCATCGTCCTCGAATGGGATTCAAGACATCATACGAAGGGTAGGAACTTAAACCTAATAGCCTAACAAGAATGCAATCACATAAATGCACATATACAAGGAGGAAACATCAACTCCAAGCTAAAGCATTTTCAAAACATAATTTCGTAAGGTATATATGCAACCCATACTCAAATGCACATAAACATAAAGAAAACTATCAAGTCAACTCATTTTCTCAAAATCAAGTTTTTCATAAACATTCATAGATGAGGAATCATGAGAATTTCTAAGACACATGAAACCAAAAGAGTAAACCATGAAGGACTAAATACCTCAAGCTAGAGTAGAGACAAAAGAAAAGAGATGAGGATAGCGGGACATCATATCGGCCTCAGGCTCCCATGTAGCACCCTCAACTAACAGATTCCTTTAAAGAAGCTTCACAAAAGAACCTCCCTTGTTTCACAACTTCTTAACTTGTCAGTCCAAAATCTCAATCAAAACTTCTCCATAAGAAAGGTTCTCCTTAACTTCCAAACCTTTTAAGGGAACTATGGATGTCCGATATCCAACACATTTTTTCAATCGAGATACATGGAAAGTTGGATGCACCGATGCCAAATCATTAGTCAAATCAAGTTCATAAGCAACTTTACCAAAACGCCTAAAAATCAATTATGAGCCCACATACATAATGGGGACTAAGTTTCCCTTTCTTCCCAAACCTCCTCACACCCTTCATGGGTGAAATCTTCAAGTATACCCAATCATAAACATCAAACTAAAGGTCTTTCATTCTAACATTAGCATAGGACTTTTCCCGACTTTGAGACATTTTCAACCTTTCATTAATAAGCAGAATGTCACAACCCAAAGTACACCCTAGACGTGGCATGGCGTATAAGACCCCGAGAGTCCCAACACAAGCCACATACATAAACAATATAATAGAATCTAACGAGTTTAAAAGACAGTCTAAATCGTAAAATAATGTTGTCAAAAATGAAGCGGAAGTCTACATAGTCTCAAAAGCCATCTATTACATCAAGAGGTGATCGGGGTGTACCCCGTACATCACATACATACTCTGAAATATAAAGATAATAAGAAATAAAGTTTCGTTTCTTGAAACATGAGGACTCACCAATCTTTAATATCTACTAAGTGATCCCTAGCCACAGATGCAAAATTGGAGCATCGGACCCTACATTAGTGAAACAATGTGCAAGAGTATGTGTTAGTACAAAACTGTAACATGTATGATAGCAATACATAAAAGTTATGAAATCATACCAAAAAGATACTTTTCATGATATGCAAAGACCAAGTCAAAACATAAGATAAGAGGGTTAGAAAACATAAATCGTAAACATGGTCAATGTAAGTAAAATCATCATTAAAACACATGTGAAATACTTCTTGAAGTAACCTCAGTTCATTATTATTGTGCGAAGTAGCCTCAACTGACATAGAGACCATATGAGCTATGACATGGAATCTGGTGTACTCCTCTCACACCAAAAAGAGAGTGTCCTACTTGCCAAGGAAGGACCATGAACTTCTAGCTTACATGGATCCACTAGCTAATGTTTATCTTAAGACCATTATCCTATGTGGGCACATAGGTATGGGATGAGGAGATTTCTACTAGAATCCAGCCTCTAGCTACAGGAGAGTTCCATCTCAATATCCTCTCGGTGCTAAGCATAAATCCCATGGAATAGTTATTAAATCATAAACTTGTCTTATCTTTAAGAGACCATGGGTAGTCGCCGCTTGTCTTATCATAGGATAGCTCCTTAGACCATGTGTATAATATCTTTCACCATCCATGATCTTTTTCATAATAGCTTTTAAGACCCGTAGTCATTTACTCCATGATAGAAATTCCCTACTACTAATGGAAATAGTTGTTAAATCGTGCTCTATAATCATTAATGACATATCCGGATACCATACTAATCAAGAACTCATTTAGGAAAATAGCCCAAAATCATTGAGGGCAATTAGATGTCATTCACATCATGGGGCCAAGCTTCATAGAACATAAGATATCTCCATCCATAAGCTTTCTGAGTCATAAGCATTACTTTCATAAACATACATTCTTTTCAATAATTCACAAATTTCATCATGTTTGCAAATTCAATGCATCCCCAACTTCATTTACATCAATCTCATCAAAAGGACATGCATATCTTCATAAATTCATCTTTCATGGTTTATAATCAAAATCGTGGTTATGCATGGGTTCATGGGAAATAAACTTAAAAACAAGCAATTACTTATATTGATGCATAAAAAGTTCATAAAACAATCAATTGGATCAACATTGGAAGGAACACATGACATGGAAAAAAAAACGCTATCTTCAATGGAGATTTCTAACTTGAAAATTGGAGAATTTAGGACTCGATAGAGGAAACAGCTCCAAGACTATCATACCTTGGAGTTCAAAGCCCACAAGAAATTTGGTAAATTTGAGGCTTGATCTTGAAACCCTAACTTGACTTCTTCTTCTTTCTTAGAGAAAGATATATTTGAGAGGAGGAGCTTGAAGAACTTTTGGGAATTTGAGAGAATGAATTGCATTGGGGATTTTTGGGGTTAAAATAGTTTATATAGGTCTTCTAATAGAGGGTAAACTGACATAGTATTTGTTAGAATCATTAGGAAAAGACCCAAAAGCCCGCATAAAATAAGCGTCGACTCACGTCGATGACCCGGACCACGATCCATTGTAACAACACGGACCGTGCTTGTTCGTCGTCGATTGAGTTCAGAGACCCTCCTAATTGGACTCCTAACGACAGACCCATGTACGATCAGTGGGTCCACCTATAGGTTGTACATGCCCAGTCGTAAGTCTCTACTTTTTACTCTAAAATTCCACTAAGTCTGGGATTGACCGACGAAACCTACCTACAACTTGTACATTGGACAACAGACCATCCTAGTGAACCGTTGGAAAGTACTAGAACTTGATATATTTGGAAAACTTTGGACTGCCACCCACGAAGAGACCTATGGTGTGTGTGTCATTCCATGGGTCGTTGGTGGCTCCGTTGGGACTAGCACCAGATCCTGCAAAAAGTTTTTAAATATGAGACGTTACAATATCTCCCCCCCCCCTCCCTGGGAAACATTCGACCTCAAAT